>NW_025814041.1:0-175116 GCF_021917145.1 Hypomesus transpacificus
AAAGCTTTCGATCGAATTTGTCATGAAAAACTGTTTATGAAGCTAATAGCGAGAGGTTTCCCTAAACCTCTTGTGAGGATTTTGGTGTTCTGGTATGCCAATCAAACTTTTCATGTTAAATGGGACAATGTTGTATCAGCTGCTTTCCATGTTGGTAACGGAGTTCGACAAGGAGGAATTTGATTTCCCTTTTTGTTTAATATGGATATGGACGACTTATCAAGCCAGCTGAATAAGACAAATACAGGCTGTCTTGTTGGTGAATCTATTGTCAATCATCTGATGTACGCAGATTATCTGGTTCCACTCAGCCTGTTGCAACAGATGCTATGGGTGTGCTCTCAGTATGGCTTAGATCATGATATAAAATATAATGCAAAGAAAAGCCACATAATGATAGTCAGAAGTAATCAGGACAGGAAATTAACCTTCCCTACCTTTTATTTATCTGGCAGTCCCCTTGGTGTTTGTGAGGAAATAAAATATCTGCCATGTCATTTCTGATGATTGGACAGATGACAACGATATGTATCAACAGCGCTGTCAAATATATTCTCAGGCCAGTATGTTATTAAGGACGTTTTCTATGTGCTCAGATTCAGTTAAATGTTCCCTGTTTAGAACCTACATAACACCATTGTACACTGCTCATTTGTGGTCTATGTACAGGTAAAGGAGTATACAGATACTGAAAGTAGCCTACAATGATGCTTTTAGATTGCTACTTAATGTGCCAAGGTGGCATAGTGCTAGTCAGTTGTTTGTGTCTAAGCACGTACCAACCTGTAAGGCAATCCTGAGACAACTGATGTATGGTTTCAATGATGCTTTTAGATTGCTACTTAATGTGCCTAGGTGGCATAGTGCTGGTCAGTTGTTTCTGTCTAAGCACGTACCAACCTGTAAGGCACTCCTGAGACAACTGATGTATGGTTTCATGTGTCGACTGGACAAGTCTGAGAACTGAATAGTAGAGGCCCTGGTCAACCCTCTAAAGAGCTGCTATCGATTACTTGGAACTTAAGACTACATTGGCACAAAAGTCTTCATACTTTTTATGCACTGTATTATCTATGTTTTATGTTTTCGTTTTACTCTCTTTTTTATAGCTCTATGTCTGTTATTTTATGTGGAACTTGGCGTCTGAAATAAAGATTTATATATATATAAATACATATATATATATCAATGTTTCAGGATTTGTATAACTTTTTTACCATTGCATACAAAATCGGAAATGCAATACTAAAAAGATCAGCTTTTGTTAAGAGATCCAAGATTACAAGATCCACAAGGCCTTGGCTAGAAACCAAGGAATGAGTGGGGGCTTGGTCAGCCCACACTCTCCTGAAATGTTGCGTGTGCGTCTTGCCAAGCCCGCGCGTGTGTAAGTTAAGGCTGAGTGTGTGAGGATGTGGAGCACGCGCGGGCAGGAGGAGGGGAGACATTCATTGGAAATTTGGCTAGAAATTAGCCAAGCAAGCATGTTTCAAATATTCACCAAAAATCGACCTTTGATCTTACAGTCAACTTTTTCACAGATTTGTGTTATAAACATTCTCAAGAGTCTTCATATGAACTTGTGATTGAATCAGAGTATCAGTTTTTGACTGGCTGATGTGTAAAGCATTATTTTAGCGTTAGCGATAAGTTCAATTTGCTTTATATCAATCATTTTTGGAGATATGAAGTTGCCTTTGCACACGGTAACATGTTGTAGTGTCTTCCATCGATATACCAAGTTTCGTGTTGATATCTCAAAGATTTGCTGAGACATGACTTCACATCCTGTTTGGCGGCTTTTCTGATGAATTTGATTGGCTGTACCGGACAAACGGTTGTGAGGATCAAAATTCTTTTCGATAACTTTTGTGACGCTTGGTCTGAAGATCATCTCTGGTAACTTTGAAGAAGATATGACAAAAATTGTAGGAGGAGTAGGCTTTCAAAGGTTTTTGATAAAACCGGAAGTAGCGGAAAATCTATATAACCGGAAATTGACGCCATGGGGTGCGTTGAACTCGGCTTGAACCAGGGAATCCAATGGTACCTCATTTTTGAAAATGGGTCATACGGTTCAAAAGTTGCGTGTGTAAACACAAGTCCAACTTTGACCCGTTGGTGGCGCTGGAGTGGTCTAATGGGAGACATGAAACTTGGTGTAGGTATAGAATCAACTGTCCTTAATGAGTGTGCCAAATTTCACAAAAAGTTGTCGAAGTGTTCTAGGGGCTGCCATTGACTTCCATGGAACAAGAATAATAATAATAATAATAATAAAACTAACAATAACAAATAATAATAAATATAACTGCAAGCAGTAATGGCGGATTCCTCCAAACATTGCGAACCATTGAAAAATGTATATTCTTGACAAATTGGAACTGTATAGAAAAATCTATGCTGCAGAATTACCAATGGGATACCAAATCTGAAATATAATACCATCAAGATCCACAAGGGCCTTTATTTCAACTCAAGGAGTGAAGGGAGGGGGCTTGGTTAGCCTATCCATTCCAGAAAGCCTTTGTGCTTTAGGGCGTGGAATGTAGCGCCACATATGGGTAATGGTGGGACAGTTGTGGTTTGGTAATTACCCTTGGTCTATACTTTCAAAAAAGCTCGACCAGAGAATACCCCCCGCTCTCAGGGTACCGAGCTTCAGCTCAGTCATGATGCTGGGATGAATGTAGGCCTATATGTAGAGACCAGGGAGACAGACACACCGGCCAGCTGCCCTGATGGGTCCGTGGTAGATCATTAATGCGGGTTGTATCCTACAACGCTCGTGGCCTCCGAGTAGGACATACTGCTGCTGATAGATCAAGACGTTTGGTGGTGGACACATTGCTGGGCGAGAGTGACATTGTCTGCCTTCAAGAAACCTGGATGACCAAGCAAGATCTGGACAAATTGAACTCCCTACACAAGAACTTTCATGGTGCTGGAGAGTCCACTACCGATCTCAGCATGAGAATGGTTTGTGGGAGGATAGCTGGTGGTGTAGCTATACTGTGGAACATTAAATATGACCCAACGGTAAAGGTGGTGTGGCTTAACGTTGACTGGGCTATTGGGTTGGAGTTTAATCACAATGAAAATAAATGTACTATTGTAAATGTGTACACACCATATGAATCCTATGACCATGAGGATGAATTTCAGAACAGGTTAGCTTTTATTCAGTCCTTCATAGAGGACAATAGTTCATGTTGTGTCTATGTCATGGGTGATTTTAATGCTGACATGTCAGATAAGCGTTTTTTTTCGCACAACATCTGCAGCAGTTCTGTAATGAAACTAAATTAATGATATCAAGCGTTATTGCCTGATACAAGTTTTACCTATATAAGTGAAACGTGGCACACAACTTCCTGGCTAGACCATATTGTAACCACAGCCGATGCTCATGACTCACTGGAAAGTATAGAGATGTGTTATGGGCTGGCCACCACTGATCACATACCAGTTGCTATGCTGCTAAATGTTGAGAGTGTACCCTTGTTGCTGGCCCCCCAAGAAAACTGGACTGGTCAAAATTGACCAAAGAGGTTATGCACAGATATTCTCTATTAACTGACAGCTTACATAGTGATGTTGCATTTTCTAGGGATGCCCTAATGTGCACGGATATGAACTGCAAGGATAAACATCATGCTGAAAAGCTCTGTGCCATGTATGATGATATTGTCAAATGTCTTTATGCTTCCAGTGAACCTTTTATTAATCACAAGAGTAAGGTCCCTAACGCACGGCCTGTCTGGAATGAGTTTGTGTCTGAGCAACATGCTGCTGCTAGAGAAGCCTTTAGAGTCTGGTCAGAGGCAGGCAGACCCAGACAGGGAGTGCTGCTTGATAACAAAAACCTCACAAATGCTAGATTTAAATATGCACTCGTTTCATTAAGAGAAATGAAAACACAATGAGAGCAGACTCGCTGGCCAGAAAGATGCAGAATAACAATCTTACTGACTTCTGGAAGGAGGTCAAGATCATCAATAATAACAGAACTCCCCTCCCTTCTGATATCAAAGGGGTTAGTTGTCCAGAGAAGATTGCTGATCTATGGCATGAGCACTACAGTAAACTATTTAATTGTGTTAAAGGTAACACAGTGAGAATTGATAATGAATATAAAGGTATCTCTGCAGACTTGATAGTTAGATCAGTAGATATTTATGATGCCATCCACATGCTAGACAACAAGAAAGCTTGTGGTATGGATTGCATTTCTGCAGAGCATCTAAAAAATGCCAGTTATAGACTCAGTCCATTTCTAGCCATGTGTCTCACTGGAATTATGGTTCATGGTGTTCTACCGAACTCTATTATGTCAGTACTGTTAGTGCCTGTTGTTAAAGATAAGGCTGGTAAACTGAACAGCATAGACAACTATCGACCCATTGCATTGGCCAGTATCTTGTCTAAAGTGTTTGAGAGAATTATTTGATTGAAATTGGAAATGTATATTCTGACTGCAGAAAATCAGTTTGGTTTTAAAAGAAAACATGGTACTGATCTCTGTATCTATGCTCTGAAGGAGATTGTCTCAGGTACACAAGTCTTAATTCATCTGTATTTTTATGCTTTATTGATGCTTACAAAGCTTTCGATCGAATTTGTCATGAAAAACTGTTTATGAAGCTAATAGTGAGAGGTGTCCCTAAACCTCTTGTGAGTATTTTGGTGTTCTGGTATGCCAATCAAACTTTTCATGTTAAATGGGACAATGTTGTATCAGCTCCTTTCCATGTTGGTAACGGAGTTCGACAAGGAGGAATTTGACTTCCCTTTTTGTTTAATATGGATATGGACGACTTATCAAGCCAGCTGAATAAGACAAATACAGGCTGTCTTGTTGGTGAATCTATTGTCAATCATCTGATGTACGCAAATGATCTGGTTCCACTCAGCCTGTTGCAACAGATGCTATGGGTGTGCTCTCAGTATGGCTTAGATCATGATATAAAATATAATGCAAAGAAAAGCCACATAATGATAGTCAGAAGTAATCAGGACAGGAAATTAACCTTCCCTACCTTTTATTTATCTGGCAGTCCCCTTGGTGTTTGTGAGGAAATAAAATATCTGGGCCATGTCATTTCTGATGATTGGACAGATGACAACGATATGTATCAACAGCGCTGTCAAATATATTCTCAGGCCAGTATGTTATTAAGGACATTTTCTATGTGCTCAGATTCAGTTAAATGTTCCCTGTTTAGAACCTACATAACACCATTGCACACTGCTCATTTGTGGTCTATGTACAGGAAAAGGAGTATACAGATACTGAAAGTAGCCTACAATGATGCTTTTAGATTGCTACTTAATGTGCCAAGGTGGCATAGTGCTAGTCAGTTGTTTGTGTCTAAGCACGTACCAACCTGTAAGGCAATCCTGAGACAACTGATGTATGGTTTCAATGATGCTTTTAGATTGCTACTTAATGTGCCTAGGTGGCATAGTGCTGGTCAGTTGTTTCTGTCTAAGCACGTACCAACCTGTAAGGCACTCCTGAGACAACTGATGTATGGTTTCATGTGTCGACTGGACAAGTCTGAGAACTGAATAGTAGAGGCCCTGGTCAACCCTCTAAAGAGCTGCTATCGATTACTTGGAACTTAAGACTACATTGGCACAAAAGTCTTCATACTTTTTATGCACTGTATTATCTATGTTTTATGTTTTCGTTTTACTCTCTTTTTTATAGCTCTATGTCTGTCATTTTATGTGGAACTTGGCGTCTGAAATAAAGATTTATATATATATAAATACATATATATATATATCAATGTTTCAGGATTTGTATAACTTTTTACCATTGCATACAAAATCGGAAATGCAATACTAAAAAGATCAGCTTTTGTTAAGAGATCCAAGATTACAAGATCCACAAGGCCTTGGCTAGAAACCAAGGAATGAGTGGGGGCTTGGTCAGCCCACACTCTCCTGAAATGTTGCGTGTGCGTCTTGCCAAGCCCGCGCGTGTGTAAGTTAAGGCTGAGTGTGTGAGGATGTGGAGCACGCGCGGGCAGGAGGAGGGGAGACATTCATTGGAAATTTGGCTAGAAATTAGCCAAGCAAGCATGTTTCAAATATTCACCAAAAATCGACCTTTGATCTTACAGTCAACTTTTTCACAGATTTGTGTTATAAACATTCTCAAGAGTCTTCATATGAACTTGTGATTGAATCAGAGTATCAGTTTTTGACTGGCTGATGTGTAAAGCATTATTTTAGCGTTAGCGATAAGTTCAATTTGCTTTATATCAATCATTTTTGGAGATATGAAGTTGCCTTTGCACACGGTAACATGTTGTAGTGTCTTCCATCGATATACCAAGTTTCGTGTTGATATCTCAAAGATTTGCTGAGACATGACTTCACATCCTGTTTGGCGGCTTTCCTGATGAATTTGATTGGCTGTACCGGACAAACGGTTGTGAGGATCAAAATTCTTTTCGATAACTTTTGTGACGCTTGGTCTGAAGATCATCTCTGGTAACTTTGAAGAAGATATGACAAAAATTGTAGGAGGAGTAGGCTTTCAAAGGTTTTTGATAAAACCGGAAATAGCGGAAAATCTATATAACCGGAAATTGACGCCATGGGGTGCGTTGAACTCGGCTTGATCCAGGGAATCCAATGGTACCTCATTTTTGAAAATGGGTCATACGGTTCAAAAGTTGCGTGTGTAAACACAAGTCCAACTTTGACCCGTTGGTGGCGCTGGAGTGGTCTAATGGGAGACATGAAACTTGGTGTAGGTATAGAATCAACTGTCTTTAATGAGTGTGCCAAATTTCACAAAAAGTTGTCGAAGGGTTCTAGGGGCTGCCATTGACTTCCATGGAACAAGAATAATAATAATAATAAAACTAACAATAACAATAGGTTTCCTCCTGACGGAGGAATCCTAATAATAAAACTAACAATAACAATAGGTTTCCTCCTGACGGAGGAATCCTAAATATAACTGCAAGCAGTAATGGCGGATTCCTCCAAACATTGCGAACCATTGAAAAATGTATATTCTTGACAAATTGGAACTGTATAGAAAAATCTATGCTGCAGAATTACCAATGGGATACCAAATCTGAAATATAATACCATCAAGATCCACAAGGGCCTTTATTTCAACCCAAGGAGTGAAGGGAGGGGGCTTGGTTAGCCTATCCATTCCAGAAAGCCTTTGTGCTTTAGGGCGTGGAATGTAGCGCCACCTATGGGTAATGGTGGGACAGTTGTGGTTTGGTAATTACCCTTGGTCTATACTTTCAAAAAAGCTCGACCAGAGCATACCCCCCGCTCTCAGGGTACCGAGCTTCAGCTCAGTCATGATGCTGGGATGAATGTAGGCCTATATGTAGAGACCAGGGAGACAGACACACCGGCCAGCTGCCCTGATGGGTCCGTGGTAGATCATTAATGCGGGTTGTATCCTACAACGCTCGTGGCCTCCGAGTAGGACATACTGCTGCTGATAGATCAAGACGTTTGGTGGTGGACACATTGCTGGGCGAGAGTGACATTGTCTCTCTTCAAGAAACCTGGATGGCCAAGCAAGATCTGGACAAATTGAACTCCCTACACAAGAACTTTCATGGTGCTGGAGAGTCCACTACCAATCTCAGCATGAGAATGGTTTGTGGGAGGATAGCTGGTGGTGTAGCTATACTGTGGAACATTAAATATGACCCAACGGTAAAGGTGGTGTGGCTTAACGTTGACTGGGCTATTGGGTTGGAGTTTAATCACAATGAAAATAAATGTACTATTGTAAATGTGTACACACCATATGAATCCTATGACCATGAGGATGAATTTCAGAACAGGTTAGCTTTTATTCAGTCCTTCATAGAGGACAATAGTTCATGTTGTGTCTATGTCATGGGTGATTTTAATGCTGACATGTCAGATAAGCGTTTTTTTTCGCACAACATCTGCAGCAGTTCTGTAATGAAACTAAATTAATGATATCAAGCGTTATTGCCTGATACAAGTTTTACCTATATAAGTGAAACGTGGCACACAACTTCCTGGCTAGACCATATTGTAACCACAGCCGATGCTCATGACTCACTGGAAAGTATAGAGATGTGTTATGGGCTGGCCACCACTGATCACATACCAGTTGCTATGCTGCTAAATGTTGAGAGTGTACCCTTGTTGCTGGCCCCCCAAGAAAACTGGACTGGTCAAAATTGACCAAAGAGGTTATGCATAGATATTCTCTATTAACTGACAGCTTACATAGTGATGTTGCATTTTCTAGGGATGCCCTAATGTGCACGGATATGAACTGCAAGGATAAACATAATGCTGAAAAGCTCTGTGCCATGTATGATGATATTGTCAAATGTCTTTATGCTTCCAGTGAACCTTTTATTAATCACAAGAGTAAGGTCCCTAACGCACGGCCTGTCTGGAATGAGTTTGTGTCTGAGCAACATGCTGCTGCTAGAGAAGCCTTTAGAGTCTGGTCAGAGGCAGGCAGACCCAGACAGAGAGTGCTGCTTGATAACAAAAACCTCACAAATGCTAGATTTAAATATGCACTCGTTTCATTAAGAGAAATGAAAACACAATGAGAGCAGACTCGCTGGCCAGAAAGATGCAGAATAACAATCTTACTGACTTCTGGAAGGAGGTCAAGATCATAAATAATAACAGAACTCCCCTCCCTTCTGATATCAAAGGGGTTAGTTGTCCAGAGAAGATTGCTGATCTATGGCATGAGCACTACAGTAAACTATTTAATTGTGTTCAAAGTAACACAGTGAGAATTGATAATCAATATAAAGGTATCTCTGCAGACTTGATAGTTAGATCAGTAGATATTTATGATGCCATCCACATGCTAGACAACAACAAAGCTTGTGGTATGGATTCCATTTCTGCAGAGCATCTAAAAAATGCCAGTTATAGACTCAGTCCATTTCTAGCCATGTGTCTCACTGGAATTATGGTTCATGGTGTTCTACCGAACTCTATTATGTCAGTACTGTTAGTGCCTGTTGTTAAAGATAAGGCTGGTAAACTGAACAGCATAGACAACTGTAGCGCCTCTCTAGTTTGGTGGATTTGTAATGAGAGGTGGCTAACCTGAGTTCGTTAGTAATTGTTACTAACTTAAACCAATTTAACATATGAAAAAAACAATACAACCAACTGTTAAACAAAAACAGGAAAGATTTACTTCAGACAAAAAATCAGTTCTTCAGTTATTGGTTCAACATTTACATGACATCGTAATGCACATGGACACACAATACAAACTAGCCGGCAATGCTAACTACACGAATACCTTAATTCAGTACAGTTCTACGGTGCAGGCCTGAGTGTAGCTCGTGTGCGTTGTAGCCGTAAACAAAATGGCTGTTTCGCCAGGATGGCACAAAATAACAAGGAGCTGGTACCTCGGATCAGCAGTGCGGTAGCACACGCACTGCGGCAGAAGGGCGGCAGCAGGTGAAGGAGAGACCGACCAAATACTCTCGTGGATTTACGAGACGAACCAACTCAGGAAGAAGACTGAGGACGACGACAATCCCGACCTCCACCGGCTCCAACCTGGCACTCGCTGTCGCTAGTCTGGCGGCAAAGCCCGTGCTTAATCCAAAACCGCCAACAGCCAAACTCCTCTTTCTGGGTTATTGTTGTTGGTTGAGATATTCACCCAACAATATAAACATAACACCACTAATGATAATATAAAATCTTCACTCTTGGTATTTTACCGTACGCTACAATTTTCTTCTCCCTCCAACTCCTCCGCTCGCTCTGTCTTTTTCTACTCCAACCTCATCTACCCCAACTTCCCGTGTTACCCTGCCCTTTGACCTCAAACCGGATTGGCTTAACATCATAATCAAAATTAAAGCAACAACATAGATTCACAAAACATTCATCTTACTCTCTTCATATTTGTAACCGGTACATTTTAACATGCGTTTTTTAAACAACAGATATACATTTCCAAATGCTGTATTCAGTAAAACATGAACAATATGCATTTCTCATCAAATCAAAATCATACTCTCAAACCTTAAAGTCTATTTATTAAACTATGAACTTAAGTATTATGTATTCAAACTTTTATATTTATGTAATAGGATTGTTTCAACAGAAATGTTTACCACCCGGGCTACACAACTATCGACCCATTGCATTGGCCAGTATCTTGTCTAAAGTGTTTGAGAGAATTATTTGATTGAAATTGGAAATGTATATTCTGACTGCAGAAAATCAGTTTGGTTTTAAAAGAAAACATGGTACTGATCTCTGTATCTATGCTCTGAAGGAGATTGTCTCAGGTACACAAGTCTTAATTCATCTGTATTTTTATGCTTTATTGATGCTTACAAAGCTTTCGATCGAATTTGTCATGAAAAACTGTTTATGAAGCTAATAGCGAGAGGTGTCCCTAAACCTCTTGTGAGGATTTTGGTGTTCTGGTATGCCAATCAAACTTTTCATGTTAAATGGGACAATGTTGTATCAGCTGCTTTCCATGTTGGTAACGGAGTTCGACAAGGAGGAATTTGATTTCCCTTTTTGTTTAATATGGATATGGACGACTTATCAAGCCAGCTGAATAAGACAAATACAGGCTGTCTTGTTGGTGAATCTATTGTCAATCATCTGATGTACGCAGATTATCTGGTTCCACTCAGCCTGTTGCAACAGATGCTATGGGTGTGCTCTCAGTATGGCTTAGATCATGATATAAAATATAATGCAAAGAAAAGCCACATAATGATAGTCAGAAGTAATCAGGACAGGAAATTAACCTTCCCTACCTTTTATTTATCTGGCAGTCCCCTTGGTGTTTGTGAGGAAATAAAAGATCTGCCATGTCATTTCTGATGATTGGACAGATGACAACGATATGTATCAACAGCGCTGTCAAATATATTCTCAGGCCAGTATGTTATTAAGGACGTTTTCTATGTGCTCAGATTCAGTTAAATGTTCCCTGTTTAGAACCTACATAACACCATTGTACACTGCTCATTTGTGGTCTATGTACAGGTAAAGGAGTATACAGATACTGAAAGTAGCCTACAATGATGCTTTTAGATTGCTACTTAATGTGCCAAGGTGGCATAGTGCTAGTCAGTTGTTTGTGTCTAAGCACGTACCAACCTGTAAGGCAATCCTGAGACAACTGATGTATGATTTCAATGATGCTTTTAGATTGCTACTTAATGTGCCTAGGTGGCATAGTGCTGGTCAGTTGTTTCTGTCTAAGCACGTACCAACCTGTAAGGCACTCCTGAGACAACTGATGTATGGTTTCATGTGTCGACTGGACAAGTCTGAGAACTGAATAGTAGAGGCCCTGGTCAACCCTCTAAAGAGCTGCTATCGATTACTTGGAACTTAAGACTACATTGGCACAAAAGTCTTCATACTTTTTATGCACTGTATTATCTATGTTTTATGTTTTCGTTTTACTCTCTTTTTTATAGCTCTATGTCTGTTATTTTATGTGGAACTTGGCGTCTGAAATAAAGATTTATATATATATAAATACATATATATATATCAATGTTTCAGGATTTGTATAACTTTTTACCATTGCATACAAAATCGGAAATGCAATACTAAAAAGATCAGCTTTTGTTAAGAGATCCAAGATTACAAGATCCACAAGGCCTTGGCTAGAAACCAAGGAATGAGTGGGGGCTTGGTCAGCCCACACTCTCCTGAAATGTTGCGTGTGCGTCTTGCCAAGCCCGCGCGTGTGTAAGTTAAGGCTGAGTGTGTGAGGATGTGGAGCACGCGCGGGCAGGAGGAGGGGAGACATTCATTGGAAATTTGGCTAGAAATTAGCCAAGCAAGCATGTTTCAAATATTCACCAAAAATCGACCTTTGATCTTACAGTCAACTTTTTCACAGATTTGTGTTATAAACATTCTCAAGAGTCTTCATATGAACTTGTGATTGAATCAGAGTATCAGTTTTTGACTGGCTGATGTGTAAAGCATTATTTTAGCGTTAGCGATAAGTTCAATTTGCTTTATATCAATCATTTTTGGAGATATGAAGTTGCCTTTGCACACGGTAACATGTTGTAGTGTCTTCCATCGATATACCAAGTTTCGTGTTGATATCTCAAAGATTTGCTGAGACAGGACTTCACATCCTGTTTGGCGGCTTTTCTGATGAATTTGATTGGCTGTACCGGACAAACGGTTGTGAGGATCAAAATTCTTTTCGATAACTTTTGTGACGCTTGGTCTGAAGATCATCTCTGGTAACTTTGAAGAAGATATGACAAAAATTGTAGGAGGAGTAGGCTTTCAAAGGTTTTTGATAAAACCGGAAGTAGCGGAAAATCTATATAACCGGAAATTGACGCCATGGGGTGCGTTGAACTCGGCTTGAACCAGGGAATCCAATGGTACCTCATTTTTGAAAATGGGTCATACGGTTCAAAAGTTGCGTGTGTAAACACAAGTCCAACTTTGACCCATTGGTGGCGCTGGAGTGGTCTAATGGGAGACATGAAACTTGGTGTAGGTATAGAATCAACTGTCCTTAATGAGTGTGCCAAATTTCACAAAAAGTTGTCGAAGTGTTCTAGGGGCTGCCATTGACTTCCATGGAACAAGAATAATAATAATAAATATAACTGCAAGCAGTAATGGCGGATTCCTCCAAACATTGCGAACCATTGAAAAATGTATATTCTTGACAAATTGGAATTGTATAGAAAAATCTATGTTGCAGAATTACCAATGGGATACCAAATCTGAAATATAATACCATCAAGATCCACAAGGGCCTTTATTTCAACCCAAGGAGTGAAGGGAGGGGGCTTGGTTAGCCTATCCATTCCAGAAAGCCTTTGTGCTTTAGGGCGTGGAATGTAGCGCCACCTATGGGTAATGGTGGGACAGTTGTGGTGTGGTAATTACCCGTGGTCTATACTTTCCAAAAAGCTCGACCAGAGTACACCCCCCGCTCTCAGGGTACCGAGCTTCAGCTCAGTCATGATGCTGGGATGAATGTAGGCCTATATGTAGAGACCAGGGAGACAGACACACCGGCCAGCTGCCCTGATGGGTCCGTGGTAGATCATTAATGCGGGTTGTATCCTACAACGCTCGTGGCCTCCGAGTAGGACATACTGCTGCTGATAGATCAAGACGTTTGGTGGTGGACACATTGCTGGACGAGAGTGACATTGTCTGCCTTCAAGAAACCTGGATGGCCAAGCAAGATCTGGACAAATTGAACTCCCTACACAAGATGTTTCATGGTGCTGGAGAGTCCACTACCGATCTCAGCATGAGAATGGTTTGTGGGAGGATAGCTGGTGGTGTAGCTATACTGTGGAACATAAAATATGACCCAACGGTAAAGGTGGTTTGGCTTAACGTTGACTGGGCTATTGGGTTGGAGTTTAATCACAATGAAAATAAATGTACTATTGTAAATGTGTACACACCATATGAATCCTATGACCATGAGGATGAATTTCAGAACAGGTTAGCTTTTATTCAGTCTTTCATAGAGGACAATAGTTCATGTTGTGTCTATGTCATGGGTGATTTTAATGCTGACATGTCAGATAAGCGTTTATTCGCACAACATCTGCAGCAGTTCTGTAATGAAACTAAATTAATTATATCAAGCGTTATTGCCTGATACAAGTTTTACCTATATAAGTGAAACGTGGCACACAACTTCCTGGCTAGACCATATTGTAACCACAGCCGATGCTCATGACTCACTGGAAAGTATAGAGATGTGTTATGGGCTGGCCACCACTGATCACATACCAGTTGCTATGCTGCTAAATGTTGAGAGTGTACCCTTGTTGCTGGCCCCCCAAGAAAACTGGACTGGTCAAAATTGACCAAAGAGGTTATGCACAGATATTCTCTATTAACTGACAGCTTACATAGTGATGTTGCATTTTCTAGGGATGCCCTAATGTGCACGGATATGAACTGCAAGGATAAACATCATGCTGAAAAGCTCTGTGCCATGTATGATGATATTGTCAAATGTCTTTATGCTTCCAGTGAACCTTTTATTAATCACAAGAGTAAGGTCCCTAACGCACAGCCTGTCTGGAATGAGTTTGTGTCTGAGCAACATGCTGCTGCTAGAGAAGCCTTTAGAGTCTGGTCAGAGGCAGGCAGACCCAGACAGGGAGTGCTGCTTGATAACAAAAACCTCACAAATGCTAGATTTAAATATGCACTCGTTTCATTAAGAGAAATGAAAACACAATGAGAGCAGACTCGCTGGCCAGAAAGATGCAAAATAACAATCTTACTGACTTCTGGAAGGAGGTCAAGATCATAAGTAATAACAGAACTTCCCTCCCTTCTGATATCCAAGGGGTTAGTTGTCCAGAGAAGATTGCTGATCTATGGCATGAGCACTACAGTAAACTATTTAATTGTGTTCAAAGTAACACAGTGAGAATTGATAATCAATATAAAGGTATCTCTGCAGACTTGATAGTTAGATCAGTAGATATTTATGATGCCATCCACATGCTAGACAACAACAAAGCTTGTGGTATGGATTGCATTTCTGCAGAGCATCTAAAAAATGCCAGTTATAGACTCAGTCCATTTCTAGCCATGTGTCTCACTGGAATTATGGTTCATGGTGTTCTACCGAACTCTATTATGTCAGTACTGTTAGTGCCTGTTGTTAAAGATAAGGCTGGTAAACTGAACAGCATAGACAACTATCGACCCATTGCATTGGCCAGTATCTTGTCTAAAGTGTTTGAGAGAATTATTTGATTGAAATTGGAAATGTATATTCTGACTGCAGAAAATCAGTTTGGTTTTAAAAGAAAACATGGTACTGATCTCTGTATCTATGCTCTGAAGGAGATTGTCTCAGGTACACAAGTCTTAATTTATCTGTATTTTTATGCTTTATTGATGCTTACAAAGCTTTCGATCGAATTTGTCATGAAAAACTGTTTATGAAGCTAATAGCGAGAGGTTTCCCTAAACCTCTTGTGAGGATTTTGGTGTTCTGGTATGCCAATCAAACTTTTCATGTTAAATGGGACAATGTTGTATCAGCTGCTTTCCATGTTGGTAACGGAGTTCGACAAGGAGGAATTTGATTTCCCTTTTTGTTTAATATGGATATGGACGACTTATCAAGCCAGCTGAATAAGACAAATACAGGCTGTCTTGTTGGTGAATCTATTGTCAATCATCTGATGTACGCAGATTATCTGGTTCCACTCAGCCTGTTGCAACAGATGCTATGGGTGTGCTCTCAGTATGGCTTAGATCATGATATAAAATATAATGCAAAGAAAAGCCACATAATGATAGTCAGAAGTAATCAGGACAGGAAATTAACCTTCCCTACCTTTTATTTATCTGGCAGTCCCCTTGGTGTTTGTGAGGAAATAAAATATCTGCCATGTCATTTCTGATGATTGGACAGATGACAACGATATGTATCAACAGCGCTGTAAAATATATTCTCAGGCCAGTATGTTATTAAGGACGTTTTCTATGTGCTCAGATTCAGTTAAATGTTCCCTGTTTAGAACCTACATAACACCATTGTACACTGCTCATTTGTGGTCTATGTACAGGTAAAGGAGTATACAGATACTGAAAGTAGCCTACAATGATGCTTTTAGATTGCTACTTAATGTGCCAAGGTGGCATAGTGCTAGTCAGTTGTTTGTGTCTAAGCACGTACCAACCTGTAAGGCAATCCTGAGACAACTGATGTATGGTTTCAATGATGCTTTTAGATTGCTACTTAATGTGCCTAGGTGGCATAGTGCTGGTCAGTTGTTTCTGTCTAAGCACGTACCAACCTGTAAGGCACTCCTGAGACAACTGATGTATGGTTTCATGTGTCGACTGGACAAGTCTGAGAACGGAATAGTAGAGGCTCTGGTCAACCCTCTAAAGAGCTGCTATCGATTACTTGGAACTTAAGACTACATTGGCACAAAAGTCTTCATACTTTTTATGCACTGTATTATCTATGTTTTATGTTTTTGTTTTACTCCCTTTTTTATAGCTCTATGTCTGTTATTTTATGTGGAACTTGGCGTCTGAAATAAAGATTTATATATATATAAATACATATATATATATATTAATGTTTCAGGATTTGTATAACTTTTTACCATTGCATACAAAATCGGAAATGCAATACCAAAAAGATCAGCTTTTGTTAAGAGATCCAAGATTACAAGATCCACAAGGCCTTTGCTAGAGACTAAGGAATGAGTGGGGGCTTGGTCAGCCCACACTCTCCTGAAATGTTGCGTGTGCGTCTTGCCAAGCCCGCGCGTGTGTAAGTTAAGGCTGAATGTGTGAGGATGTGGAGCACGCGCGGGCAGGAGGAGGGGAGACATTCATTGGAAATTTGGCTAGAAATTAGCCAAGCAAGCATGTTTCAAATATTCACCAAAAATCGACCTTTGATCGTACAGTCAACTTTTTCACAGATTTGTGTTATAAACATTCTCAAGAGTCTTCATATGAACTTGTGATTGAATCAGAGTATCAGTTTTTGACTGGCTGATGTGTAAAGCATTATTTTAGCGTTAGCGATAAGTTCAATTTGCTTTATATCAATCATTTTTGGAGATATGAAGTTGCCTTTGCACACGGTAACATGTTGTAGTGTCTTCCATCGATATACCAAGTTTCGTGTTGATATCTCAAAGATTTGCTGAGACATGACTTCACATCCTGTTTGGCGGCTTTTCTGATGAATTTGATTGGCTGTACCGGACAAACGGTTGTGAGGATCAAAATTCTTTTCGATAACTTTTGTGAGGCTTGGTCTGAAGATCATCTCTGGTAACTTTGAAGAAGATATGACAAAAATTGTAGGAGGAGTAGGCTTTCAAAGGTTTTTCATAAAACCGGAAATAGCGGAAAATCTATATAACCGGAAATTGACGCCATGGGGTGCGTTGAACTCGGCTTGATCCAGGGAATCCAATGGTGCCTCCTTTTTGAAAATCGGTCATACGGTTCAAAAGTTGCGTGTGTAAACACAAGTCCAACTTTGACCCGTTGGTGGCGCTGGAGTGGTCTAATGGGAGACATGAAACTTGGTGTAGGTATAGAATCAACTGTCCTTAATGAGTGTGCAAAATTTCACAAAAAGTTGTCGAAGGGTTCTAGGGGCTGCCATTGACTTCCATGGAACAAGAATAATAATAATAATAAAACTAACAATAACAATAGGTTTCCTCCTGACGGAGGAATCCTAAATATAACTGCAAGCAGTAATGGCGGATTCCTCCAAACATTGCGAACCATTGAAAAATGTATATTCTTGACAAATTGGAACTGTATAGAAAAATCTATGCTGCAGAATTACCAATGGGATACCAAATCTGAAATATAATACCATCAAGATCCACAAGGGCCTTTATTTCAACCCAAGGAGTGAAGGGAGGGGGCTTGGTTAGCCTATCCATTCCAGAAAGCCTTTGTGCTTTAGGGCGTGGAATGTAGCGCCACCTATGGGTAATGGTGGGACAGTTGTGGTGTGGTAATTACCCTTGGTCTATACTTTCAAAAAAGCTCGACCAGAGCATACCCCCCACTCTCAGGGTACCGAGCTTCAGCTCAGTCATGATGCTGGGATGAATGTAGGCCTATATGTAGAGACCAGGGAGACAGACACACCGGCCAGCTGCCCTGATGGGTCCGTGGTAGATCATTAATGCGGGTTGTATCCTACAACGCTCGTGGCCTCCGAGTAGGACATACTGCTGCTGATAGATCAAGACGTTTGGTGGTGGACACATTGCTGGACGAGAGTGACATTGTCTGCCTTCAAGAAACCTGGATGGCCAAGCAAGATCTGGACAAATTGAACTCCCTACACAAGATGTTTCATAGTGCTGGAGAGTCCACTACCAATCTCAGCATGAGAATGGTTTGTGGGAGGATAGCTGGTGGTGTAGCTATACTGTGGAACATAAAATATGACCCAACGGTAAAGGTGGTGTGGCTTAACGTTGACTGGGCTATTGGGTTGGAGTTTAATCACAATGAAAATAAATTTACTATTGTAAATGTGTACACACCATATGAATCCTATGACCATGAGGATGAATTTCAGAACAGGTTAGCTTTTATTCAGTCCTTCATAGAGGACAATAGTTCATGTTGTGTCTATGTCATGGGTGATTTTAATGCTGAAATGTCAGATAAGCGTTTATTCGCACAACATCTGCAGCAGTTCTGTAATGAAACTAAATTAATTATATCAAGCGTTATTGCCTGATACAAGTTTTACCTATATAAGTGAAACGTGGCACACAACTTCCTGGCTAGACCATATTGTAACCACAGCCGATGCTCATGACTCACTGGAAAGTATAGAGATGTGTTATGGGCTGGCCACCACTGATCACATACCAGTTGCTATGCTGCTAAATGTTGAGATTGTACCCTTGTTGCTGGCCCCCCAAGAAAACTGGACTGGTCAAAATTGACCAAAGAGGTTCGGCACAGATATTCTCTATTAACTGACAGCTTACATAGTGATGTTGCATTTTCTAGGGATGCCCTAATGTGCACGGATATGAACTGCAAGGATAAACATCATGCTGAAAAGCTCTGTGCCATGTATGATGATATTGTCAAATGTCTTTATGCTTCCAGTGAACCTTTTATTAATCACAAGAGTAAGGTCCCTAACGCACGGCCTGTCTGGAATGAGTTTGTGTCTGAGCAACATGCTGCTGCTAGAGAAGCCTTTAGAGTCTGGTCAGAGGCAGGCAGACCCAGACAGGGAGTGCTGCTTGATAACAAAAACCTCACAAATGCTAGATTTAAATATGCACTCGTTTCATTAAGAGAAATGAAAACACAATGAGAGTAGACTCGCTGGCCAGAAAGATGCAGAATAACAATCTTACTGACTTCTGGAAGGAGGTCAAGATCATAAATAATAACAGAACTCCCCTCCCTTCTGATATCAAAGGGGTTAGTTGTCCAGAGAAGATTGCTGATCTATGGCATGAGCACTACAGTAAACTATTTAATTGTGTTCAAAGTAACACAGTGAGAATTGATAATCAATATAAAGGTATCTCTGCAGACTTGATAGTTAGATCAGTAGATATTTATGATGCCATCCACATGCTAGACAACAACAAAGCTTGTGGTATGGATTCCATTTCTGCAGAGCATCTAAAAAATGCCAGTTATAGACTCAGTCCATTTCTAGCCATGTGTCTCACTGGAATTATGGTTCATGGTGTTCTACCGAACTCTATTATGTCAGTACTGTTAGTGCCTGTTGTTAAAGATAAGGCTGGTAAACTGAACAGCATAGACAACTGTAGCGCCTCTCTAGTTTGGTGGATTTGTAATGAGAGGTGGCTAACCTGAGTTCGTTAGTAATTGTTACTAACTTAAACCAATTTAACATATGAAAAAAACAATACAACCAACTGTTAAACAAAAACAGGAAAGATTTACTTCAGACAAAAAATCAGTTCTTCAGTTATTGGTTCAACATTTACATGACATCGTAATGCACATGGACACACAATACAAACTAGCCGGCAATGCTAACTACACGAATACCTTAATTCAGTACAGTTCTACGGTGCAGGCCTGAGTGTAGCTCGTGTGCGTTGTAGCCGTAAACAAAATGGCTGTTTCGCCAGGATGGCACAAAATAACAAGGAGCTGGTACCTCGGATCAGCAGTGCGGTAGCACACGCACTGCGGCAGAAGGGCGGCAGCAGGTGAAGGAGAGACCGACCAAATACTCTCGTGGATTTACGAGACGAACCAACTCAGGAAGAAGACTGAGGACGACGACAATCCCGACCTCCACCGGCTCCAACCTGGCACTCGCTGTCGCTAGTCTGGCGGCAAAGCCCGTGCTTTATCCAAAACCGCCAACAGCCAAACTCCTCTTTCTGGGTTATTGTTGTTGGTTGAGATATTCACCCAACAATATAAACATAACACCACTAATGATAATATAAAATCTTCACTCTTGGTATTTTACCGTACGCTACAATTTTCTTCTCCCTCCAACTCCTCCGCTCGCTCTGTCTTTTTCTACTCCAACCTCATCTACCCCAACTTCCCGTGTTACCCTGCCCTTTGACCTCAAACCGGATTGGCTTAACATCATAATCAAAATTAAAGCAACAACATAGATTCACAAAACATTCATCTTACTCTCTTCATATTTGTAACCGGTACATTTTAACATGCGTTTTTTAAACAACAGATATACATTTCCAAATGCTGTATTCAGTAAAACATGAACAATATGCATTTCTCATCAAATCAAAATCATACTCTCAAACCTTAAAGTCTATTTATTAAACTATGAACTTAAGTATTATGTATTCAAACTTTTATATTTATGTAATAGGATTGTTTCAACAGAAATGTTTACCACCCGGGCTACACAACTATCGACCCATTGCATTGGCCAGTATCTTGTCTAAAGTGTAGACTTGTCTAAAGTGTAGAGAGAATTATTTGATTGAAATTGGAAATGTATATTCTGACTGCAGAAAATCAGTTTGGTTTTAAAAGAAAACATGGTACTGATCTCTGTATCTATGCTCTGAAGGAGATTGTCTCAGGTACACAAGTCTTAATTCATCTGTATTTTTATGCTTTATTGATGCTTACAAAGCTTTCGATCGAATTTGTCATGAAAAACTGTTTATGAAGCTAATAGCGAGAGGTTTCCCTAAACCTCTTGTGAGGATTTTGGTGTTCTGGTATGCAAATCAAACTTTTCATGTTAAATGGGACAATGTTGTATCAGCTGCTTTCCATGTTGGTAACGGAGTTCGACAAGGAGGAATTTGATTTCCCTTTTTGTTTAATATGGATATGGACGACTTATCAAGCCAGCTGAATAAGACAAATACAGGCTGTCTTGTTGGTGAATCTATTGTCAATCATCTGATGTACGCAGATTATCTGGTTCCACTCAGCCTGTTGCAACAGATGCTATGGGTGTGCTCTCAGTATGGCTTAGATCATGATATAAAATATAATGCAAAGAAAAGCCACATAATGATAGTCAGAAGTAATCAGGACAGGAAATTAACCTTCCCTACCTTTTATTTATCTGGCAGTCCCCTTGGTGTTTGTGAGGAAATAAAATATCTGCCATGTCATTTCTGATGATTGGACAGATGACAACGATATGTATCAACAGCGCTGTCAAATATATTCTCAGGCCAGTATGTTATTAAGGACGTTTTCTATGTGCTCAGATTCAGTTAAATGTTCCCTGTTTAGAACCTACATAACACCATTGTACACTGCTCATTTGTGGTCTATGTACAGGTAAAGGAGTATACAGATACTGAAAGTAGCCTACAATGATGCTTTTAGATTGCTACTTAATGTGCCAAGGTGGCATAGTGCTAGTCAGTTGTTTGTGTCTAAGCACGTACCAACCTGTAAGGCAATCCTGAGACAACTGATGTATGGTTTCAATGATGCTTTTAGATTGCTACTTAATGTGCCTAGGTGGCATAGTGCTGGTCAGTTGTTTCTGTCTAAGCACGTACCAACCTGTAAGGCACTCCTGAGACAACTGATGTATGGTTTCATGTGTCGACTGGACAAGTCTGAGAACTGAATAGTAGAGGCCCTGGTCAACCCTCTAAAGAGCTGCTATCGATTACTTGGAACTTAAGACTACATTGGCACAAAAGTCTTCATACTTTTTATGCACTGTATTATCTATGTTTTATGTTTTCGTTTTACTCTCTTTTTTATAGCTCTATGTCTGTTATTTTATGTGGAACTTGGCGTCTGAAATAAAGATTTATATATATATAAATACATATATATATATCAATGTTTCAGGATTTGTATAACTTTTTACCATTGCATACAAAATCGGAAATGCAATACTAAAAAGATCAGCTTTTGTTAAGAGATCCAAGATTACAAGATCCACAAGGCCTTGGCTAGAAACCAAGGAATGAGTGGGGGCTTGGTCAGCCCACACTCTCCTGAAATGTTGCGTGTGCGTCTTGCCAAGCCCGCGCGTGTGTAAGTTAAGGCTGAGTGTGTGAGGATGTGGAGCACGCGCGGGCAGGAGGAGGGGAGACATTCATTGGAAATTTGGCTAGAAATTAGCCAAGCAAGCATGTTTCAAATATTCACCAAAAATCGACCTTTGATCTTACAGTCAACTTTTTCACAGATTTGTGTTATAAACATTCTCAAGAGTCTTCATATGAACTTGTGATTGAATCAGAGTATCAGTTTTTGACTGGCTGATGTGTAAAGCATTATTTTAGCGTTAGCGATAAGTTCAATTTGCTTTATATCAATCATTTTTGGAGATATGAAGTTGCCTTTGCACACGGTAACATGTTGTAGTGTCTTCCATCGATATACCAAGTTTCGTGTTGATATCTCAAAGATTTGCTGAGACAGGACTTCACATCCTGTTTGGCGGCTTTTCTGATGAATTTGATTGGCTGTACCGGACAAACGGTTGTGAGGATCAAAATTCTTTTCGATAACTTTTGTGACGCTTGGTCTGAAGATCATCTCTGGTAACTTTGAAGAAGATATGACAAAAATTGTAGGAGGAGTAGGCTTTCAAAGGTTTTTGATAAAACCGGAAGTAGCGGAAAATCTATATAACCGGAAATTGACGCCATGGGGTGCGTTGAACTCGGCTTGAACCAGGGAATCCAATGGTACCTCATTTTTGAAAATGGGTCATACGGTTCAAAAGTTGCGTGTGTAAACACAAGTCCAACTTTGACCCATTGGTGGCGCTGGAGTGGTCTAATGGGAGACATGAAACTTGGTGTAGGTATAGAATCAACTGTCCTTAATGAGTGTGCCAAATTTCACAAAAAGTTGTCGAAGTGTTCTAGGGGCTGCCATTGACTTCCATGGAACAAGAATAATAATAAATATAACTGCAAGCAGTAATGGCGGATTCCTCCAAACATTGCGAACCATTGAAAAATGTATAATCTTGACAAATTGGAATTGTATAGAAAAATCTATGCTGCAGAATTACCAATGGGATACCAAATCTGAAATATAATACCATCAAGATCCACAAGGGCCTTTATTTCAACCCAAGGAGTGAAGGGAGGGGGCTTGGTTAGCCTATCCATTCCAGAAAGCCTTTGTGCTTTAGGGTGTGGAATGTAGCACCACCTATGGGTAATGGTGGGACAGTTGTGGTGTGGTAATTACCCTTGGTCTATACTTTCAAAAAAGCTCGACCAGAGCACACCCCCCGCTCTCAGGGTACCGAGCTTCAGCTCAGTCATGATGCTGGGATGAATGTAGGCCTATATGTAGAGACCAGGGAGACAGACACACCGGCCAGCTGCCCTGATGGGTCCGTGGTAGATCATTAATGCGGGTTGTATCCTACAACGCTCGTGGCCTCCGAGTAGGACATACTGCTGCTGATAGATCAAGACGTTTGGTGGTGGACACATTGCTGGGCGAGAGTGACATTGTCTCTCTTCAAGAAACCTGGATGGCCAAGCAAGATCTGGACAAATTGAACTCCCTACACAAGAACTTTCATGGTGCTGGAGAGTCCACTACCGATCTCAGCATGAGAATGGTTTGTGGGAGGATAGCTGGTGGTGTAGCTATACTGTGGAACATAAAATATGACCCAACGGTAAAGGTGGTTTGGCTTAACGTTGACTGGGCTATTGGGTTGGAGTTTAATCACAATGAAAATAAATGTACTATTGTAAATGTGTACACACCATATGAATCCTATGACCATGAGGATGAATTTCAGAACAGGTTAGCTTTTATTCAGTCCTTCATAGAGGACAATAGTTCATGTTGTGTCTATGTCATGGGTGATTTTAATGCTGACATGTCAGATAAGCGTTTATTCGCACAACATCTGCAGCAGTTCTGTAATGAAACTAAATTAATTATATCAAGCGTTATTGCCTGATACAAGTTTTACCTATATAAGTGAAACGTGGCACACAACTTCCTGGCTAGACCATATTGTAACCAGAGCCGATGCTCATGACTCACTGGAAAGTATAGAGATGTTTTATGGGCTGGCCACCACTGATCACATACCAGTTGCTATGCTGCTAAATGTTGAGAGTGTACCCTTGTTGCTGGCCCCCCAAGAAAACTGGACTGGTCAAAATTGACCAAAGAGGTTATGCACAGATATTCTTTATTAACTGACAGCTTACATAGTGATGTTGCATTTTCTAGGGATGCCCTAATGTGCACGGATATGAACTGCAAGGATAAACATCATGCTGAAAAGCTCTGTGCCATGTATGATGATATTGTCAAATGTCTTTATGCTTCCAGTGAACCTTTTATTAATCACAAGAGTAAGGTCCCTAACGCACGGCCTGTCTGGAATGAGTTTGTGTCTGAGCAACATGCTGCTGCTAGAGAAGCCTTTAGAGTCTGGTCAGAGGCAGGCAGACCCAGACAGGGAGTGCTGCTTGATAACAAAAACCTCACAAATGCTAGATTTAAATATGCACTCGTTTCATTTAGAGAAATGAAAACACAATGAGAGCAGACTCGCTGGCCAGAAAGATGCAGAATAACAATCTTACTGACTTCTGGAAGGAGGTCAAGATCATAAATAATAACAGAACTCCCCTCCCTTCTGATATCAAAGGGGTTAGTTGTCCAGAGAAGATTGCTGATCTATGGCATGAGCACTACAGTAAACTATTTAATTGTGTTAAAAGTAACACAGTGAGAATTGATAATGAATATAAAGGTATCTCTGCAGACTTGATAGTTAGATCAGTAGATATTTATGATGCCATCCACATGCTAGACAACAACAAAGCTTGTGGTAAGGATTGCATTTCTGCAGAGCATCTAAAAAATGCCAGTTATAGACTCAGTCCATTTCTAGCCATGTGTCTCACTGGAATTATGGTTCATGGTGTTCTACCGAACTCTATTATGTCAGTATTGTTAGTGCCTGTTGTTAAAGATAAGGCTGGTAAACTGAACAGCATAGACAACTATCGACCCATTGCATTGGCCAGTATCTTGTCTAAAGTGTTTGAGAGAATTATTTGATTGAAATTGCAAATGTATATTCTGACTGCAGAAAATCAGTTTGGTTTTAAAAGAAAACATGGTACTGATCTCTGTATCTATGCTCTGAAGGAGATTGTCTCAGGTACACAAGTCTTAATTCATCTGTATTTTTATGCTTTATTGATGCTTACAAAGCTTTGGATCGAATTTCTCATGAAAAACTGTTTATGAAGCTAATAGCGAGAGGTGTCCCTAAACCTCTTGTGAGGATTTTGGTGTTCTGGTATGCCAATCAAACTTTTCATTTTAAATGGGACAATGTTGTATCAGCTCCTTTCCATGTTGGTAACGGAGTTCGACAAGGAGGAATTTGATTTCCCTTTTTGTTTAATATGGATATAGACGACTTATCAAGCCAGCTGAATAAGACAAATACAGGCTGTCTTGTTGGTGAATCTATTGTCAATCATCTGATGTACGCAGATAATCTGGGTCCACTCAGCCTGTTGCAACAGATGCTATGGGTGTGCTCTCAGTATGGCTTAGATCATGATATAAAATATAATGCAAAGAAAAGCCACATAATGATAGTCAGAAATAATCAGGACAGGAAATTAACCTTCCCTACCTTTTATTTATCTGGCAGTCCCCTTGGTGTTTGTGAGGAAATAAAATATCTGGGACATGTCATTTGTGATGATTGGACAGATGACAACGATATGTATCAACAGCGCTGTCAAATATATTCTCAGGCCAGTATGTTATTAAGGACGTTTTCTATGTGCTCAGATTCAGTCAAATGTTCCCTGTTTAGAACCTACATAACACCATTGTACACTGCTCATTTGTGGTCTATGTACAGGAAAAGGAGTATACAGATACTGAAAGTAGCCTACAATGATGCTTTTAGATTGCTACTTAATGTGCAAAGGTGGCATAGTGCTAGTCAGTTGTTTGTGTCTAAGCACGTACCAACCTGTAAGGCAATCCTGAGACAACTGATGTATGGTTTCAATGATGCTTTTAGATTGCTACTTAATGTGCCTAGGTGGCATAGTGCTGGTCAGTTGTTTCTGTCTAAGCACGTACCAACCTGTAAGGTACTCCTGACACAACTGATGTATGGTTTCATGTGTCGACTGGACAAGTCTGAGAACTGAATAGTACAGGCTCTGGTCAACCCTCTAAAGAGCTGCTATTGATTACTTGGAACTTAAGACTACATTGGCACAAAAGTCTTCATACTTTTTATGCACTGTATTATCTATGTTTTATGTTTTTGTTTTACTCCCTTTTTTATAGCTCTATGTCCGTTATTTTATGTGGAACTTGGCGTCTGAAATAAAGATTTATATATATATATAAATACATATATATATATATCAATGTTTCAGGATTTGTATAACTTTTTACCATTGCATACAAAATCGGAAATGCAATACCAAAAAGATCAGCTTTTGTTAAGAGTTCCAAGATTACAAGATCCACAAGGCCTTTGCTAGAGAGTAAGGAATGAGTGGGGGCTTGGTCAGCCCACACTCTCCTGAAATGTTGCGTGTGCGTCTTGCCAAGCCCGCGCGTGTGTAAGTTAAGGCTGAGTGTGTGAGGATGTGGAGCACGCGCGGGCAGGAGGAGGGGAGACATTCATTGGAAATTTGGCTAGAAATTAGCCAAGCAAGCATGTTTCAAATATTCACCAAAAATCGACCTTTGATCTTACAGTCAACTTTTTCACAGATTTGTGTTATAAACATTCTCAAGAGTCTTCATATGAACTTGTGATTGAATCAGAGTATCCGTTTTTGACTGGCTGATGTGTAAAGCATTATTTTAGCGTTAGCGATAAGTTCAATTTGCTTTATATCATTCATTTTTGGAGATATGAAGTTGCCTTTGCACACGGTAACATGTTGTAGGGTCTTCCATCGATATACCAAGTTTCGTGTCTATATCTCAAAGATTTGCTGAGACATGACTTCACATCCTGTTTGGCGGCTTTTCTGATGAATTTGATTGGCTGTACCGGACAAACGGTTGTGAGGATCAAAATTATTTTCGATAACTTTTGTGAGGCTTGGTCTGAAGATCATCTCTGGTAACTTTGAAGAAGATATGACAAAAATTGTAGGAGGAGTAGGCTTTCAAAGGTTTTTTATAAAACCGGAAATAGCGGAAAATCTATATAACCGGAAATTGACGCCATGGGGTGCGTTGAACTCGGCTTGATCCAGGGAATCCAATGGTACCTCATTTTTGAAAATTGGTCATACGGTTCAAAAGTTGCGTGTGTAAACACAAGTCCAACTTTGACCCGTTGGTGGCGCTGGAGTGGTCTAATGGGAGACATGAAACTTGGTGTAGGTATAAAATCAACTGTCCTTAATGAGTGTGCCAAATTTCACAAAAAGTTGTCGAAGGATTCTAGGGGCTGCCATTGACTTCCATGGAACAAGAATAATAATAATAATAAAACTAACAATAACAATAGGTTTCCTCCTGACGGAGGAATCCTAAATATAACTGCAAGCAGTAATGGCGGATTCCTCCAAACATTGCGAACCATTGAAAAATGTATATTCTTGACAAATTGGAACTGTATAGAAAAATCTATGCTGCAGAATTACCAATGGGATACCAAATCTGAAATATAATACCACCAGGATCCACAAGGGCCTTTATTTCAACTCAAGGAGTGAAGGGAGGGGGCTTGGTTAGCCTATCCATTCCAGAAAGCCTTTGTGCTTTAGGGCGTGGAATGTAGCGCCACATATGGGTAATGGTGGGACAGTTGTGGTTTGGTAATTACCCTTGGTCTATACTTTCAAAAAAGCTCGACCAGAGAATACCCCCCGCTCTCAGGGTACCGAGCTTCAGCTCAGTCATGATGCTGGGATGAATGTAGGCCTATATGTAGAGACCAGGGAGACAGACACACCGGCCAGCTGCCCTGATGGGTCCGTGGTAGATCATTAATGCGGGTTGTATCCTACAACGCTCGTGGCCTCCGAGTAGGACATACTGCTGCTGATAGATCAAGACGTTTGGTGGTGGACACATTGCTGGACGAGAGTGACATTGTCTGCCTTCAAGAAACCTGGATGACCAAGCAAGATCTGGACAAATTGAACTCCCTACACAAGAACTTTCATGGTGCTGGAGAGTCCACTACCGATCTCAGCATGAGAATGGTTTGTGGGAGGATAGCTGGTGGTGTAGCTATACTGTGGAACATAAAATATGACCCAACGGTAAAGGTGGTGTGGCTTAACGTTGACTGGGCTATTGGGTTGGAGTTTAATCACAATGAAAATAAATGTACTATTGTAAATGTGTACACACCATATGAATCCTATGACCATGAGGATGAATTTCAGAACAGGTTAGCTTTTATTCAGTCCTTCATAGAGGACAATAGTTCATGTTGTGTCTATGTCATGGGTGATTTTAATGCTGACATGTCAGATAAGTGTTTATTCGCACAACATCTGCAGCAGTTCTGTAATGAAACTAAATTAATTATATCAAGCGTTATTGCCTGATACAAGTTTTACCTATATAAGTGAAACGTGGCACACAACTTCCTGGCTAGACCATATTGTAACCACAGCTGATTCTCATGACTCACTGGAAAGTATAGAGATGTGTTATGGGCTGGCCACCACTGATCACATACCAGTTGCTATGCTGCTAAATGTTGAGAGTGTACCCTTGTTGCTGGCCCCCCAAGAAAACTGGACTGGTCAAAATTGACCAAAGAGGTTCGGCACAGATATTCTCTATTAACTAATTCTCGGATATGAACTGCAAGGATAAACATAATGCTGAAAAGCTCTGTGCCATGTATGATGATATTGTCAAATGTCTTTATGCTTCCAGTGAACCTTTTATTAATCACAAGAGTAAGGTCCCTAACGCACGGCCTGTCTGGAATGAGTTTGTGTCTGAGCAACATGCTGCTACTAGAGAAGCCTTTAGAGTCTGGTCAGAGGCAGGCAGACCCAGACAGAGAGTGCTGCTTGATAACAAAAACCTCACAAATGCTAGATTTAAATATGCACTCGTTTCATTAAGAGAAATGAAAACACAATGAGAGCAGACTCGCTGGCCAGAAAGATGCAGAATAACAATCTTACTGACTTCTGGAAGGAGGTCAAGATCATAAATAATAACAGAACTCCCCTCCCTTCTGATATCAAAGGGGTTAGTTGTCCAGAGAAGATTGCTGATCTATGGCATGAGCACTACAGTAAACTATTTAATTGTGTTCAAAGTAACACAGTGAGAATTGATAATCAATATAAAGGTATCTCTGCAGACTTGATAGTTAGATCAGTAGATATTTATGATGCCATCCACATGCTAGACAACAACAAAGCTTGTGGTATGGATTCCATTTCTGCAGAGCATCTAAAAAATGCCAGTTATAGACTCAGTCCATTTCTAGCCATGTGTCTCACTGGAATTATGGTTCATGGTGTTCTACCGAACTCTATTATGTCAGTACTGTTAGTGCCTGTTGTTAAAGATAAGGCTGGTAAACTGAACAGCATAGACAACTGTAGCGCCTCTCTAGTTTGGTGGATTTTTAATGAGAGGTGGCTAACCTGAGTTCGTTAGTAATTGTTACTAACTTAAACCAATTTAACATATGAAAAAAACAATACAACCAACTGTTAAACAAAAACAGGAAAGATTTACTTCAGACAAAAAATCAGTTCTTCAGTTATTGGTTCAACATTTACATGACATCGTAATGCACATGGACACACAATACAAACTAGCCGGCAATGCTAACTACACGAATACCTTAATTCAGTACAGTTCTACGGTGCAGGCCTGAGTGTAGCTCGTGTGCGTTGTAGCCGTAAACAAAATGGCTGTTTCGCCAGGATGGCACAAAATAACAAGGAGCTGGTACCTCGGATCAGCAGTGCGGTAGCACACGCACTGCGGCAGAAGGGCGGCAGCAGGTGAAGGAGAGACCGACCAAATACTCTCGTGGATTTACGAGACGAACCAACTCAGGAAGAAGACTGAGGACGACGACAATCCCGACCTCCACCGGCTCCAACCTGGCACTCGCTGTCGCTAGTCTGGCGGCAAAGCCCGTGCTTAATCCAAAACCGCCAACAGCCAAACTCCTCTTTCTGGGTTATTGTTGTTGGTTGAGATATTCACCCAACAATATAAACATAACACCACTAATGATAATATAAAATCTTCACTCTTGGTATTTTACCGTACGCTACAATTTTCTTCTCCCTCCAACTCCTCCGCTCGCTCTGTCTTTTTCTACTCCAACCTCATCTACCCCAACTTCCCGTGTTACCCTGCCCTTTGACCTCAAACCGGATTGGCTTAACATCATAATCAAAATTAAAGCAACAACATAGATTCACAAAACATTCATCTTACTCTCTTCATATTTGTAACCGGTACATTTTAACATGCGTTTTTTAAACAACAGATATACATTTCCAAATGCTGTATTCAGTAAAACATGAACAATATGCATTTCTCATCAAATCAAAATCATACTCTCAAACCTTAAAGTCTATTTATTAAACTATGAACTTAAGTATTATGTATTCAAACTTTTATATTTATGTAATAGGATTGTTTCAACAGAAATGTTTACCACCCGGGCTACACAACTATCGACCCATTGCATTGGCCAGTATCTTGTCTAAAGTGTTTGAGAGAATTATTTGATTGAAATTGGAAATGTATATTCTGACTGCAGAAAATCAGTTTGGTTTTAAAAGAAAACATGGTACTGATCTCTGTATCTATGCTCTGAAGGAGATTGTCTCAGGTACACAAGTCTTAATTCATCTGTATTTTTATGCTTTATTGATGCTTACAAAGCTTTCGATCGAATTTGTCATGAAAAACTGTTTATGAAGCTAATAGCGAGAGGTTTCCCTAAACCTCTTGTGAGGATTTTGGTGTTCTGGTATGCCAATCAAACTTTTCATGTTAAATGGGACAATGTTGTATCAGCTGCTTTCCATGTTGGTAACGGAGTTCGACAAGGAGGAATTTGATTTCCCTTTTTGTTTAATATGGACGACTTATCAAGCCAGCTGAATAAGACAAATACAGGCTGTCTTGTTGGTGAATCTATTGTCAATCATCTGATGTACGCAGATGTTCTGGTTCCACTCAGCCTGTTGCAACAGATGCTATGGGTGTGCTCTCAGTATGGCTTAGATCATGATATAAAATATAATGCAAAGAAAAGCCACATAATGATAGTCAGAAGTAATCAGGACAGGAAATTAACCTTCCCTACCTTTTATTTATCTGGCAGTCCCCTTGGTGTTTGTGAGGAAATAAAATATCTGCCATGTCATTTCTGATGATTGGACAGATGACAACGATATGTATCAACAGCGCTGTCAAATATATTCTCAGGCCAGTATGTTATTAAGGACGTTTTCTATGTGCTCAGATTCAGTTAAATGTTCCCTGTTTAGAACCTACATAACACCATTGTACACTGCTCATTTGTGGTCTATGTACAGGTAAAGGAGTATACAGATACTGAAAGTAGCCTACAATGATGCTTTTAGATTGCTACTTAATGTGCCAAGGTGGCATAGTGCTAGTCAGTTGTTTGTGTCTAAGCACGTACCAACCTGTAAGGCAATCCTGAGACAACTGATGTATGGTTTCAATGATGCTTTTAGATTGCTACTTAATGTGCCTAGGTGGCATAGTGCTGGTCAGTTGTTTCTGTCTAAGCACGTACCAACCTGTAAGGCACTCCTGAGACAACTGATGTATGGTTTCATGTGTCGACTGGACGAGTCTGAGAACTGAATAGTAGAGGCCCTGGTCAACCCTCTAAAGAGCTGCTATCGATTACTTGGAACTTAAGACTACATTGGCACAAAAGTCTTCATACTTTTTATGCACTGTATTATCTATGTTTTATGTTTTCGTTTTACTCTCTTTTTTATAGCTCTATGTCTGTTATTTTATGTGGAACTTGGCGTCTGAAATAAAGATTTATATATATATAAATACATATATATATATCAATGTTTCAGGATTTGTATAACTTTTTACCATTGCATACAAAATCGGAAATGCAATACTAAAAAGATCAGCTTTTGTTAAGAGATCCAAGATTACAAGATCCACAAGGCCTTGGCTAGAAACCAAGGAATGAGTGGGGGCTTGGTCAGCCCACACTCTCCTGAAATGTTGCGTGTGCGTCTTGCCAAGCCCGCGCGTGTGTAAGTTAAGGCTGAGTGTGTGAGGATGTGGAGCACGCGCGGGCAGGAGGAGGGGAGACATTCATTGGAAATTTGGCTAGAAATTAGCCAAGCAAGCATGTTTCAAATATTCACCAAAAATCGACCTTTGATCTTACAGTCAACTTTTTCACAGATTTGTGTTATAAACATTCTCAAGAGTCTTCATATGAACTTGTGATTGAATCAGAGTATCAGTTTTTGACTGGCTGATGTGTAAAGCATTATTTTAGCGTTAGCGATAAGTTCAATTTGCTTTATATCAATCATTTTTGGAGATATGAAGTTGCCTTTGCACACGGTAACATGTTGTAGTGTCTTCCATCGATATACCAAGTTTCGTGTTGATATCTCAAAGATTTGCTGAGACAGGACTTCACATCCTGTTTGGCGGCTTTTCTGATGAATTTGATTGGCTGTACCGGACAAACGGTTGTGAGGATCAAAATTCTTTTCGATAACTTTTGTGACGCTTGGTCTGAAGATCATCTCTGGTAACTTTGAAGAAGATATGACAAAAATTGTAGGAGGAGTAGGCTTTCAAAGGTTTTTGATAAAACCGGAAGTAGCGGAAAATCTATATAACCGGAAATTGACGCCATGGGGTGCGTTGAACTCGGCTTGAACCAGGGAATCCAATGGTACCTCATTTTTGAAAATGGGTCATACGGTTCAAAAGTTGCGTGTGTAAACACAAGTCCAACTTTGACCCATTGGTGGCGCTGGAGTGGTCTAATGGGAGACATGAAACTTGGTGTAGGTATAGAATCAACTGTCCTTAATGAGTGTGCCAAATTTCACAAAAAGTTGTCGAAGTGTTCTAGGGGCTGCCATTGACTTCCATGGAACAAGAATAATAATAATAATAAATATAACTGCAAGCAGTAATGGCGGATTCCTCCAAACATTGCGAACCATTGAAAAATGTATATTCTTGACAAATTGGAACTGTATAGAAAAATCTAAGCTGCAGAATTACCAATGGGATACCAAATCTGAAATAATACCATCAAGATCCACAAGGGCCTTTATTTCAACCCAAGGAGTGAAGGGAGGGGGCTTGGTTAGCCTATCCATTCCAGAAAGCCTTTGTGCTTTAGGGCGTGGAATGTAGCGCCACCTATGGGTAATGGTGGGACAGTTGTGGTGTGGTAATTACCCTTGGTCTATACTTTCAAAAAAGCTCGACCAGAGCATACCCCCCCGCTCTCAGGGTACCGAGCTTCAGCTCAGTCATGATGCTGGGATGAATGTAGGCCTATATGTAGAGACCAGGGAGACAGACACACCGGCCAGCTGCCCTGATGGGTCCGTGGTAGATCATTAATGCGGGTTGTATCCTACAACGCTTGTGGCCTCCGAGTAGGACATACTGCTGCTGATAGATCAAGACGTTTGGTGGTGGACACATTGCTGGACGAGAGTGACATTGTCTGCCTTCAAGAAACCTGGATGGCCAAGCAAGATCTGGACAAATTGAACTCCCTACACAAGAACTTTCATGGTGCTGGAGAGTCCACTACCGATCTCAGCATGAGAATGGTTTGTGGGAGGATAGCTGGTGGTGTAGCTATACTGTGGAACATAAAATATGACCCAACGGTAAAGGTGGTGTGGCTTAACGTTGACTGGGCTATTGGGTTGGAGTTTAATCACAATGAAAATAAATGTACTATTGTAAATGTGTACACACCATATGAATCCTATGACCATGAGGATGAATTTCAGAACAAGTTAGCTTTTATTCAGTCCTTCAAAGAGGACAATAGTTCATGTTGTGTCTATGTCATGGGTGATTTTAATGCTGACATGTCAGATAAGTGTTTATTCGCACAACATCTGCAGCAGTTCTGTAATGAAACTAAATTAATTATATCAAGCGTTATTGCCTGATACAAGTTTTACCTATATAAGTGAAACGTGGCACACAACCTCCTGGCTAGACCATATTGTAACCACAGCCGATGCTCATGACTCACTGGAAAGTATAGAGATGTGTTATGGGCTGGCCACCACTGATCACATACCAGTTGCTATGCTGCTAAATGTTGAGAGTGTACCCTTGTTGCTGGCCCCCCAAGAAAACTGGACTGGTCAAAATTGACCAAAGAGGTTATGCACAGATATTCTCTATTAACTGACAGCTTACATAGTGATGTTGCATTTTCTAGGGATGCCCTAATGTGCACGGATATGAACTGCAAGGATAAACATCATGCTGAAAAGCTCTGTGCCATGTATGATGATATTGTCAAATGTCTTTATGCTTTCAGTGAAGGTTTTATTAATCACAAGAGTAAGGTCCCTAACGCACGGCCTGTCTGGAATGAGTTTGTGTCTGAGCAACATGCTGCTGCTAGAGAAGCCTTTAGAGTCTGGTCAGAGGCAGGCAGACCCAGACAGAGAGTGCTGCTTGATAACAAAAACCTCACAAATGCTAGATTTAAATATGCACTCGTTTCATTAAGAGAAATGAAAACACAATGAGAGCAGACTCGCTGGCCAGAAAGATGCAGAATAACAATCTTACTGACTTCTGGAAGGAGGTCAAGATCATAAATAATAACAGAACTCCCCTCCCTTCTGATATCAAAGGGGTTAGTTGTCCAGAGAAGATTGCTGATCTATGGCATGAGCACTACAGTAAACTATTTAATTGTGTTCAAAGTAACACAGTGAGAATTGATAATCAATATAAAGGTATCTCTTCAGACTTGATAGTTAGATCAGTAGATATTTATGATGCCATCCACATGCTAGACAACAACAAAGCTTGTGGTATGGATTCCATTTCTGCAGAGCATCTAAAAAATGCCAGTTATAGACTCAGTCCATTTCTAGCCATGTGTCTCACTGGAATTATGGTTCATGGTGTTCTACCGAACTCTATTATGTCAGTACTGTTAGTGCCTGTTGTTAAAGATAAGGCTGGTAAACTGAACAGCATAGACAACTGTAGCGCCTCTCTAGTTTGGTGGATTTGTAATGAGAGGTGGCTAACCTGAGTTCGTTAGTAATTGTTACTAACTTAAACCAATTTAACATATGAAAAAAACAATACAACCAACTGTTAAACAAAAACAGGAAAGATTTACTTCAGACAAAAAATCAGTTCTTCAGTTATTGGTTCAACATTTACATGACATCGTAATGCACATGGACACACAATACAAACTAGCCGGCAATGCTAACTACACGAATACCTTAATTCAGTACAGTTCTACGGTGCAGGCCTGAGTGTAGCTCGTGTGCGTTGTAGCCGTAAACAAAATGGCTGTTTCGCCAGGATGGCACAAAATAACAAGGAGCTGGTACCTCGGATCAGCAGTGCGGTAGCACACGCACTGCGGCAGAAGGGCGGCAGCAGGTGAAGGAGAGACCGACCAAATACTCTCGTGGATTTACGAGACGAACCAACTCAGGAAGAAGACTGAGGACGACGACAATCCCGACCTCCACCGGCTCCAACCTGGCACTCGCTGTCGCTAGTCTGGCGGCAAAGCCCGTGCTTAATCCAAAACCGCCAACAGCCAAACTCCTCTTTCTGGGTTATTGTTGTTGGTTGAGATATTCACCCAACAATATAAACATAACACCACTAATGATAATATAAAATCTTCACTCTTGGTATTTTACCGTACGCTACAATTTTCTTCTCCCTCCAACTCCTCCGCTCGCTCTGTCTTTTTCTACTCCAACCTCATCTACCCCAACTTCCCGTGTTACCCTGCCCTTTGACCTCAAACCGGATTGGCTTAACATCATAATCAAAATTAAAGCAACAACATAGATTCACAAAACATTCATCTTACTCTCTTCATATTTGTAACCGGTACATTTTAACATGCGTTTTTTAAACAACAGATATACATTTCCAAATGCTGTATTCAGTAAAACATGAACAATATGCATTTCTCATCAAATCAAAATCATACTCTCAAACCTTAAAGTCTATTTATTAAACTATGAACTTAAGTATTATGTATTCAAACTTTTATATTTATGTAATAGGATTGTTTCAACAGAAATGTTTACCACCCGGGCTACACAACTATCGACCCATTGCATTGGCCAGTATCTTGTCTAAAGTGTTTGAGAGAATTATTTGATTGAAATTGGAAATGTATATTCTGACTGCAGAAAATCAGTTTGGTTTTAAAAGAAAACATGGTACTGATCTCTGTATCTATGCTCTGAAGGAGATTGTCTCAGGTACACAAGTCTTAATTCATCTGTATTTTTATGCTTTATTGATGCTTACAAAGCTTTCGATCGAATTTGTCATGAAAAACTGTTTATGAAGCTAATAGCGAGAGGTGTCCCTAAACCTCTTGTGAGGATTTTGGTGTTCTGGTATGCCAATCAAACTTTTCATGTTAAATGGGACAATGTTGTATCAGCTGCTTTCCATGTTGGTAACGGAGTTCGACAAGGAGGAATTTGATTTCCCTTTTTGTTTAATATGGATATGGAGGACTTATCAAGTCAGCTGAATAAGACAAATACAGGCTGTCTTGTTGGTGAATCTATTGTCAATCATCTGATGTACGCAGATTATCTGGTTCCACTCAGCCTGTTGCAACAGATGCTATGGGTGTGCTCTCAGTATGGCTTAGATCATGATATAAAATATAATGCAAAGAAAAGCCACATAATGATAGTCAGAAGTAATCAGGACAGGAAATTAACCTTCCCTACCTTTTATTTATCTGGCAGTCCCCTTGGTGTTTGTGAGGAAATAAAATATCTGCCATGTCATTTCTGATGATTGGACAGATGACAACGATATGTATCAACAGCGCTGTCAAATATATTCTCAGGCCAGTATGTTATTAAGGACGTTTTCTATGTGCTCAGATTCAGTTAAATGTTCCCTGTTTAGAACCTACATAACACCATTGTACACTGCTCATTTGTGGTCTATGTACAGGTAAAGGAGTATACAGATACTGAAAGTAGCCTACAATGATGCTTTTAGATTGCTACTTAATGTGCCAAGGTGGCATAGTGCTAGTCAGTTGTTTGTGTCTAAGCACGTACCAACCTGTAAGGCAATCCTGAGACAACTGATGTATGGTTTCAATGATGCTTTTAGATTGCTACTTAATGTGCCTAGGTGGCATAGTGCTGGTCAGTTGTTTCTGTCTAAGCACGTACCAACCTGTAAGGCACTCCTGAGACAACTGATGTATGGTTTCATGTGTCGACTGGACAAGTCTGAGAACTGAATAGTAGAGGCCCTGGTCAACCCTCTAAAGAGCTGCTATCGATTACTTGGAACTTAAGACTACATTGGCACAAAAGTCTTCATACTTTTTATGCACTGTATTATCTATGTTTTATGTTTTCGTTTTACTCTCTTTTTTATAGCTCTATGTCTGTTATTTTATGTGGAACTTGGCGTCTGAAATAAAGATTTATATATATATAAATACATATATATATATCAATGTTTCAGGATTTGTATAACTTTTTACCATTGCATACAAAATCGGAAATGCAATACTAAAAAGATCAGCTTTTGTTAAGAGATCCAAGATTACAAGATCCACAAGGCCTTGGCTAGAAACCAAGGAATGAGTGGGGGCTTGGTCAGCCCACACTCTCCTGAAATGTTGCGTGTGCGTCTTGCCAAGCCCGCGCGTGTGTAAGTTAAGGCTGAGTGTGTGAGGATGTGGAGCACGCGCGGGCAGGAGGAGGGGAGACATTCATTGGAAATTTGGCTAGAAATTAGCCAAGCAAGCATGTTTCAAATATTCACCAAAAATCGACCTTTGATCTTACAGTCAACTTTTTCACAGATTTGTGTTATAAACATTCTCAAGAGTCTTCATATGAACTTGTGATTGAATCAGAGTATCAGTTTTTGACTGGCTGATGTGTAAAGCATTATTTTAGCGTTAGCGATAAGTTCAATTTGCTTTATATCAATCATTTTTGGAGATATGAAGTTGCCTTTGCACACGGTAACATGTTGTAGTGTCTTCCATCGATATACCAAGTTTCGTGTTGATATCTCAAAGATTTGCTGAGACATGACTTCACATCCTGTTTGGCGGCTTTTCTGATGAATTTGATTGGCTGTACCGGACAAAGGGTTGTGAGGATCAAAGTTCTTTTCGATAACTTTTGTGACGCTTGGTCTGAAGATCATCTCTGGTAACTTTGAAGAAGATATGACAAAAATTGTAGGAGGAGTAGGCTTTCAAAGGTTTTTGATAAAACCGGAAGTAGCGGAAAATCTATATAACCGGAAATTGACGCCATGGGGTGCGTTGAACTCGGCTTGAACCAGGGAATCCAATGGTACCTCATTTTTGAAAATGGGTCATACGGTTCAAAAGTTGCGTGTGTAAACACAAGTCCAACTTTGACCCGTTGGTGGCGCTGGAGTGGTCTTATGGGAGACATGAAACTTGGTGTAGGTATAGAATCAACTGTCCTTAATGAGTGTGCCAAATTTCACAAAAAGTTGTCAAAGTGTTCTAGGGGCTGCCATTGACTTCCATGGAACAAGAATAATAATAATAAATATAACTGCAAGCAGTAATGGCGGATTCCTCCAAACATTGCGAAACATTGAAAAATGTATATTCTTGACAAGTTGGAACTGTATAGAAAAATCTATGCTGCAGAATTACCAATGGGATACCAAATCTGAAATATAATACCATCAAGATCCACAAGGGCCTTTATTTCAACCCAAGGAGTGAAGGGAGGGGGTTTGGTTAGCCTATCCATTCCAGAAAGCCTTTGTGCTTTAGGGCGTGGAATGTAGCGCCACCTATGGGTAATGGTGGGACAGTTGTGGTGTGGTAATTACCCTTGGTCTATACTTTCAAAAAAGCTCAACCAGAGCATACCCCCCGCTCTCAGGGTACCGAGCTTCAGCTCAGTCATGATGCTGGGATGAATGTAGGCCTATATGTAGAGACCAGGGAGACAGACACACTGGCCAGCTGCCCTGATGGGTCCGTGGTAGATCATTAATGCGGGTTGTATCCTACAACGCTCGTGGCCTCCGAGTAGGACATACTGCTGCTGATAGATCAAGACGTTTGGTGGTGGACACATTGCTGGACGAGAGTGACATTGTCTGCCTTCAAGAAACCTGGATGGCCAAGCAAGATCTGGACAAATTGAACTCCCTACACAAGATGTTTCATAGTGCTGGAGAGTCCACTACCAATCTCAGCATGAGAATGGTTTGTGGGAGGATAGCTGGTGGTGTAGCTATACTGTGGAACATAAAATATGACCCAACGGTAAAGGTGGTGTGGCTTAACGTTGACTGGGCTATTGGGTTGGAGTTTAATCACAATGAAAATAAATTTACTATTGTAAATGTGTACACACCATATGAATCCTATGACCATGAGGATGAATTTCAGAACAGGTTAGCTTTTATTCAGTCCTTCATAGAGGACAATAGTTCATGTTGTGTCTATGTCATGGGTGATTTTAATGCTGAAATGTCAGATAAGCGTTTATTCGCACAACATCTGCAGCAGTTCTGTAATGAAACTAAATTAATTATATCAAGCGTTATTGCCTGATACAAGTTTTACCTATATAAGTGAAACGTGGCACACAACTTCCTGGATAGACCATATTGTAACCACAGCCGATGCTCATGACTCACTGGAAAGTATAGAGATGTGTTATGGGCTGGCCACCACTGATCACATACCAGTTGCTATGCTGCTAAATGTTGAGATTGTACCCTTGTTGCTGGCCCCCCAAGAAAACTGGACTGGTCAAAATTGACCAAAGAGGTTCGGCACAGATATTCTCTATTAACTGACAGCTTACATAGTGATGTTGCATTTTCTAGGGATGCCCTAATGTGCACGGATATGAACTGCAAGGATAAACATCATGCTGAAAAGCTCTGTGCCATGTATGATGATATTGTCAAATGTCTTTATGCTTCCAGTGAACCTTTTATTAATCACAAGAGTAAGGTCCCTAACGCACGGCCTGTCTGGAATGAGTTTGTGTCTGAGCAACATGCTGCTGCTAGAGAAGCCTTTAGAGTCTGGTCAGAGGCAGGCAGACCCAGACAGGGAGTGCTGCTTGATAACAAAAACCTCACAAATGCTAGATTTAAATATGCACTCGTTTCATTAAGAGAAATGAAAACACAATGAGAGTAGACTCGCTGGCCAGAAAGATGCAGAATAACAATCTTACTGACTTCTGGAAGGAGGTCAAGATCATAAATAATAACAGAACTCCCCTCCCTTCTGATATCAAAGGGGTTAGTTGTCCAGAGAAGATTGCTGATCTATGGCATGAGCACTACAGTAAACTATTTAATTGTGTTCAAAGTAACACAGTGAGAATTGATAATCAATATAAAGGTATCTCTGCAGACTTGATAGTTAGATCAGTAGATATTTATGATGCCATCCACATGCTAGACAACAACAAAGCTTGTGGTATGGATTCCATTTCTGCAGAGCATCTAAAAAATGCCAGTTATAGACTCAGTCCATTTCTAGCCATGTGTCTCACTGGAATTATGGTTCATGGTGTTCTACCGAACTCTATTATGTCAGTACTGTTAGTGCCTGTTGTTAAAGATAAGGCTGGTAAACTGAACAGCATAGACAACTGTAGCGCCTCTCTAGTTTGGTGGATTTGTAATGAGAGGTGGCTAACCTGAGTTCGTTAGTAATTGTTACTAACTTAAACCAATTTAACATATGAAAAAAACAATACAACCAACTGTTAAACAAAAACAGGAAAGATTTACTTCAGACAAAAAATCAGTTCTTCAGTTATTGGTTCAACATTTACATGACATCGTAATGCACATGGACACACAATACAAACTAGCCGGCAATGCTAACTACACGAATACCTTAATTCAGTACAGTTCTACGGTGCAGGCCTGAGTGTAGCTCGTGTGCGTTGTAGCCGTAAACAAAATGGCTGTTTCGCCAGGATGGCACAAAATAACAAGGAGCTGGTACCTCGGATCAGCAGTGCGGTAGCACACGCACTGCGGCAGAAGGGCGGCAGCAGGTGAAGGAGAGACCGACCAAATACTCTCGTGGATTTACGAGACGAACCAACTCAGGAAGAAGACTGAGGACGACGACAATCCCGACCTCCACCGGCTCCAACCTGGCACTCGCTGTCGCTAGTCTGGCGGCAAAGCCCGTGCTTTATCCAAAACCGCCAACAGCCAAACTCCTCTTTCTGGGTTATTGTTGTTGGTTGAGATATTCACCCAACAATATAAACATAACACCACTAATGATAATATAAAATCTTCACTCTTGGTATTTTACCGTACGCTACAATTTTCTTCTCCCTCCAACTCCTCCGCTCGCTCTGTCTTTTTCTACTCCAACCTCATCTACCCCAACTTCCCGTGTTACCCTGCCCTTTGACCTCAAACCGGATTGGCTTAACATCATAATCAAAATTAAAGCAACAACATAGATTCACAAAACATTCATCTTACTCTCTTCATATTTGTAACCGGTACATTTTAACATGCGTTTTTTAAACAACAGATATACATTTCCAAATGCTGTATTCAGTAAAACATGAACAATATGCATTTCTCATCAAATCAAAATCATACTCTCAAACCTTAAAGTCTATTTATTAAACTATGAACTTAAGTATTATGTATTCAAACTTTTATATTTATGTAATAGGATTGTTTCAACAGAAATGTTTACCACCCGGGCTACACAACTATCGACCCATTGCATTGGCCAGTATCTTGTCTAAAGTGTTTGAGAGAATTATTTGATTGAAATTGGAAATGTATATTCTGACTGCAGAAAATCAGTTTGGTTTTAAAAGAAAACATGGTACTGATCTCTGTATCTATGCTCTGAAGGAGATTGTCTCAGGTACACAAGTCTTAATTCATCTGTATTTTTATGCTTTATTGATGCTTACAAAGCTTTCGATCGAATTTGTCATGAAAAACTGTTTATGAAGCTAATAGCGAGAGGTTTCCCTAAACCTCTTGTGAGGATTTTGGTGTTCTGGTATGCAAATCAAACTTTTCATGTTAAATGGGACAATGTTGTATCAGCTGCTTTCCATGTTGGTAACGGAGTTCGACAAGGAGGAATTTGATTTCCCTTTTTGTTTAATATGGATATGGACGACTTATCAAGCCAGCTGAATAAGACAAATACAGGCTGTCTTGTTGGTGAATCTATTGTCAATCATCTGATGTACGCAGATTATCTGGTTCCACTCAGCCTGTTGCAACAGATGCTATGGGTGTGCTCTCAGTATGGCTTAGATCATGATATAAAATATAATGCAAAGAAAAGCCACATAATGATAGTCAGAAGTAATCAGGACAGGAAATTAACCTTCCCTACCTTTTATTTATCTGGCAGTCCCCTTGGTGTTTGTGAGGAAATAAAATATCTGCCATGTCATTTCTGATGATTGGACAGATGACAACGATATGTATCAACAGCGCTGTCAAATATATTCTCAGGCCAGTATGTTATTAAGGACGTTTTCTATGTGCTCAGATTCAGTTAAATGTTCCCTGTTTAGAACCTACATAACACCATTGTACACTGCTCATTTGTGGTCTATGTACAGGTAAAGGAGTATACAGATACTGAAAGTAGCCTACAATGATGCTTTTAGATTGCTACTTAATGTGCCAAGGTGGCATAGTGCTAGTCAGTTGTTTGTGTCTAAGCACGTACCAACCTGTAAGGCAATCCTGAGACAACTGATGTATGGTTTCAATGATGCTTTTAGATTGCTACTTAATGTGCCTAGGTGGCATAGTGCTGGTCAGTTGTTTCTGTCTAAGCACGTACCAACCTGTAAGGCACTCCTGAGACAACTGATGTATGGTTTCATGTGTCGACTGGACAAGTCTGAGAACTGAATAGTAGAGGCCCTGGTCAACCCTCTAAAGAGCTGCTATCGATTACTTGGAACTTAAGACTACATTGGCACAAAAGTCTTCATACTTTTTATGCACTGTATTATCTATGTTTTATGTTTTCGTTTTACTCTCTTTTTTATAGCTCTATGTCTGTTATTTTATGTGGAACTTGGCGTCTGAAATAAAGATTTATATATATATAAATACATATATATATATCAATGTTTCAGGATTTGTATAACTTTTTACCATTGCATACAAAATCGGAAATGCAATACTAAAAAGATCAGCTTTTGTTAAGAGATCCAAGATTACAAGATCCACAAGGCCTTGGCTAGAAACCAAGGAATGAGTGGGGGCTTGGTCAGCCCACACTCTCCTGAAATGTTGCGTGTGCGTCTTGCCAAGCCCGCGCGTGTGTAAGTTAAGGCTGAGTGTGTGAGGATGTGGAGCACGCGCGGGCAGGAGGAGGGGAGACATTCATTGGAAATTTGGCTAGAAATTAGCCAAGCAAGCATGTTTCAAATATTCACCAAAAATCGACCTTTGATCTTACAGTCAACTTTTTCACAGATTTGTGTTATAAACATTCTCAAGAGTCTTCATATGAACTTGTGATTGAATCAGAGTATCAGTTTTTGACTGGCTGATGTGTAAAGCATTATTTTAGCGTTAGCGATAAGTTCAATTTGCTTTATATCAATCATTTTTGGAGATATGAAGTTGCCTTTGCACACGGTAACATGTTGTAGTGTCTTCCATCGATATACCAAGTTTCGTGTTGATATCTCAAAGATTTGCTGAGACATGACTTCACATCCTGTTTGGCGGCTTTTCTGATGAATTTGATTGGCTGTACCGGACAAACGGTTGTGAGGATCAAAATTCTTTTCGATAACTTTTGTGACGCTTGGTCTGAAGATCATCTCTGGTAACTTTGAAGAAGATATGACAAAAATTGTAGGAGGAGTAGGCTTTCAAAGGTTTTTGATAAAACCGGAAGTAGCGGAAAATCTATATAACCGGAAATTGACGCCATGGGGTGCGTTGAACTCGGCTTGAACCAGGGAATCCAATGGTACCTCATTTTTGAAAATGGGTCATACGGTTCAAAAGTTGCGTGTGTAAACACAAGTCCAACTTTGACCCATTGGTGGCGCTGGAGTGGTCTAATGGGAGACATGAAACTTGGTGTAGGTATAGAATCAACTGTCCTTAATGAGTGTGCCAAATTTCACAAAAAGTTGTCGAAGTGTTCTAGGGGCTGCCATTGACTTCCATGGAACAAGAATAATAATAATAATAAAACTAACAATAACAATAGGTTTCCTCCTGACGGAGGAATCCTAATAATAATAAAACTAACAATAACAATAGGTTTCCTCCTGACGGAGGAATCCTAAATATAACTGCAAGCAGTAATGGCGGATTCCTCCAAACATTGCGAACCCTTGAAAAATTTATATTCTTGACAAATTGGAACTGTATAGAAAAATCTATGCTGCAGAATTACCAATGGGATACCAAATCTGAAATATAATACCACAAAGATCCACAAGGGCCTATATTTTAACCCAAGGAGTGAAGGGAAGGGGCTTGGTTAGCCTATCCATTCCAGAAAGCCTTTGTGCTTTAGGGCGTGGAATGTAGCGCCACCTATGGGTAATGGTGGGACAGTTGTGGTGTGGCAATTACCCTTGGTCTATACTTTCAAAAAAGCTCGACCAGAGCACACCCCCCGTTCTCAGGGTACCGAGCTTCAGCTCAGTCATGATGCTGGGATGAATGTAGGCCTATATGTAGAGACCGGGGAGACAGACACACCGGCCAGCTGCCCTGATGGGTCCGTGGTAGATCATTAATGCGGGTTGTATCCTACAACGCTCGTGGCCTCCGAGTAGGACATACTGCTGCTGATAGATCAAGACGTTTGGTGGTGGACACATTATTGGACGAGAGTGACATTGTCTGCCTTCAAGAAACCTGGATGGCCAAGCAAAATCTGGACAAATTGAACTCCCTACACAAGAACTTTCATGGTGCTGGAGAGTCCACTACCGATCTCAGCATGAGAATGGTTTGTGGGAGGATAGCTGGTGGTGTAGCTATACTGTGGAACATAAAATATGACCCAACGGTAAAGGTGGTGTGGCTTAACGTTGACTGGGCTATTGGGTTGGAGTTTAATCACAATGAAAATAAATGTACTATTGTAAATGTGTACACATCATATGAATCCTATGACCATGAGGATGAATTTCAGAACAGGTTAGCTTTTATTCAGTCCTTCATAGAGGACAATAGTTCATGTTGTGTCTATGTCATGGGTGATTTTAATGCTGACATGTCAGATAAGCGTTTTTTTTCGCACAACATCTGCAGCAGTTCTGTAATGAAACTAAATTAATGATATCAAGCGTTATTGCCTGATACAAGTTTTACCTATATAAGTGAAACGTGGCACACAACTTCCTGGCTAGACCATATTGTAACCACAGCCGATGCTCATGACTCACTGGAAAGTATAGAGATGTGTTATGGGCTGGCCACCACTGATCACGTACCAGTTGCTATGCTGCTAAATGTTGAGAGTGTACCCTTGTTGCTGGCCCCCCAAGAAAACTGGACTGGTCAAAATTGACCAAAGAGGTTATGCACAGATATTCTCTATTAACTGACAGCTTACATAGTGATGTTGCATTTTCTAGGGATGCCCTAATGTGCACGGATATGAACTGCAAGGATAAACATCATGCTGAAAAGCTCTGTGCCATGTATGATGATATTGTCAAATGTCTTTATGCTTCCAGTGAACCTTTTACTAATCACAAGAGTAAGGTCCCTAACGCACGGCCTGTCTGGAATGAGTTTGTGTCTGAGCAACATGCTGCTGCTAGAGAAGCCTTTAGAGTCTGGTCAGAGGCAGGCAGACCCAGACAGGGAGTGCTGCTTGATAACAAAAACCTCACAAATGCTAGATTTAAATATGCACTCATTTCATTAAGAGAAATGAAAACACAATGAGAGCAGACTCGCTGGCCAGAAAGATGCAGAATAACAATCTTACTGACTTCTGGAAGGAGGTCAAGATCATAAATAATAATAGAACTCCCCTCCCTTCTGATATCAAAGGGGTTAGTTGTCCAGAGAAGATTGCTGATCTATGGCATGAGCACTACAGTAAACTATTTAATTGTGTTCAAAGTAACACAGTGAGAATTGATAATGAATATAAAGGTATCTCTGCAGACTTGATAGTTAGATCAGTAGATATTTATGATGCCATCCACATGCTAGACAACAACAAAGCTTGTGGTATGGATTGCATTTCTGCAGAGCATCTAAAAAATGCCAGTTATAGACTCAGTCCATTTCTAGCCATGTGTCTCACTGGAATTATGGTTCATGGTGTTCTACCGAACTCTATTATGTCAGTACTGTTAGTGCCTGTTGTTAAAGATAAGGCTGGTAAACTGAACAGCATAGACAACTATCGACCCATTGCATTGGCCAGTATCTTGTCTAAAGTGTTTGAGAGAATTATTTGATTGAAATTGGAAATGTATATTCTGACGGCAGAAAATCAGTTTGGTTTTTAAAGAAAACATGGTACTGATCTCTGTATCTATGCTCTGAAGGAGATTGTCTCAGGTACACAAGTCTTAATTTATCTGTATTTTTATGCTTTATTGATGCTTACAAAGCTTTCGATCGAATTTGTCATGAAAAACTGTTTATGAAGCTAATAGCGAGAGGTGTCCCTAAACCTCTTGTGAGGATTTTGGTGTTCTGGTATGCCAATCAAACTTTTCATGTTAAATGGGACAATGTTGTATCAGCTCCTTTCCATGTTGGTAACGGAATTCGACAAGGAGGAATTTGATTTCCCTTTTTGTTTAATATGGATATGGACGACTTATCAAGCCAGCTGAATAAGACAAATACAGGCTGTCTTGTTGGTGAATCTATTTTCAATCATCTGATGTACGCAGATTATCTGGTTCCACTCAGCCTGTTGCAACAGATGCTATGGGTGTGCTCTCAGTATGGCTTAGATCATGATATAAAATATAATGCAAAGAAAAGCCACATAATGATAGTCAGAAGTAATCAGGACAGGAAATTAACCTTCCCTACCTTTTATTTATCTGGCAGTCCCCTTGGTGTTTGTGAGGAAATAAAATATCTGCCATGTCATTTCTGATGATTGGACAGATGACAACGATATGTATCAACAGCGCTGTAAAATATATTCTCAGGCCAGTATGTTATTAAGGACGTTTTCTATGTGCTCAGATTCAGTTTAATGTTCCCTGTTTAGAACCTACATAACACCATTGTACACTGCTCATTTGTGGTCTATGTACAGGTAAAGGAGTATACAGATACTGAAAGTAGCCTACAATGGTGCTTTTAGATTGCTACTTAATGTGCCAAGGTGGCATAGTGCTAGTCAGTTGTTTGTGTCTAAGCACGTACCAACCTGTAAGGCAATCCTGAGACAACTGATGTATGGTTTCAATGATGCTTTTAGATTGCTACTTAATGTGCCTAGGTGGCATAGTGCTGGTCAGTTGTTTCTGTCTAAGCACGTACCAACCTGTAAGGCACTCCTGAGACAACTGATGTATGGTTTCATGTGTCGACTGGACAAGTCTGAGAACTGAATAGTAGAGGCTCTGGTCAACCCTCTAAAGAGCTGCTATCGATTACTTGGAACTTAAGACTACATTGGCACAAAAGTCCTAATACTTTTTATGCACTGTATTATCTATGTTTTATGTTTTCGTTTTACTCTCTTTTTTATAGCTCTATGTCTGTTAATTTATGTGGAACTTGGCGTCTGAAATAAAGATTTATATATATATAAATACATATATATATATATCAATGTTTCAGGATTTGTATAACTTTTTACCATTGCATACAAAATCGGAAATGCAATACTAAAAAGATCAGCTTTTGTTAAGAGATCCAAGATTACAAGATCCACAAGGCCTTTGCTAGAAACCAAGGAATGAGTGGGGGCTTGGTCAGCCCACACTCTCCTGAAATGTTGCGTGTGCGTCTTGCCAAGCCCGCGCGTGTGTAAGTTAAGGCTGAGTGTGTGAGGATGTGGAGCACGCGCGGGCAGGAGGAGGGGAGACATTCATTGGAAATTTGGCTAGAAATTAGCCAAGCAAGCATGTTTCAAATATTCACCAAAAATCGACCTTTGATCTTACAGTCAACTTTTTCACAGATTTGTGTTATAAACATTCTCAAGAGTCTTCATATGAACTTGTGATTGAATCAGAGTATCAGTTTTTGACTGGCTGATGTGTAAAGCATTATTTTAGCGTTAGCGATAAGTTCAATTTGCTTTATATCAATCATTTTTGGAGATATGAAGTTGCCTTTGCACACGGTAACATGTTGTACTGTCTTCCATCGATATACCAAGTTTCGTGTTGATATCTCAAAGATTTGCTGAGACATGACTTCACATCCTGTTTGGCGGCTTTTCTGATGAATTTGATTGGCTGTACCGGACAAACGGTTGCGAGGATCAAAATTATTTTCGATAACTTTTGTGAGGCTTGGTCTGAAGATCATCTCTGGTAACTTTGAAGAAGATATGACAAAAATTGTAGGAGGAGTAGGCTTTCAAAGGTTTTTGATAAAACCGGAAATAGCGGAAAATCTACATAACCGGAAATTGACGCCATGGGGTGCGTTGAACTCGGCTTGATCCAGGGAATCCAATGGTACCTCATTTTCGAAAATGGGTCATACGGTTCAAAAGTTGCGTGTGTAAACACAAGTCCAACTTTGACCCGTTGGTGGCGCTGGAGTGGTCTAATGGGAGACATGAAACTTGGTGTAGGTATAGAATCAACTGTCCTTAATGAGTGTGCCAAATTTCACAAAAAGTTGTCGAAGGGTTCTAGGGGCTGCCATTGACTTCCATGGAACAAGAATAATAATAATAATAAATATAACTGCAAGCAGTAATGGCGGATTCCTCCAAACATTGCGAACCATTGAAAAATGTATATTCTTGACAAATTGGAACTGTATAGAAAAATCTATGCTGCAGAATTACCAATGGGATACCAAATCTGAAATATAATACCACCAGGATCCACAAGGGCCTTTATTTCAACTCAAGGAGTGAAGGGAGGGGGCTTGGTTAGCCTATCCATTCCAGAAAGCCTTTGTGCTTTAGGGCGTGGAATGTAGCGCCACATATGGGTAATGGTGGGACAGTTGTGGTTTGGTAATTACCCTTGGTCTATACTTTCAAAAAAGCTCGACCAGAGCATACCCCCCGCTCTCAGGGTACCGAGCTTCAGCTCAGTCATGATGCTGGGATGAATGTAGGCCTATATGTAGAGACCAGGGAGACAGACACACCGGCCAGCTGCCCTGATGGGTCCGTGGTAGATCATTAATGCGGGTTGTATCCTACAACGCTCGTGGCCTCCGAGTAGGACATACTGCTGCTGATAGATCAAGACGTTTGGTGGTGGACACATTGCTGGACGAGAGTGACATTGTCTGCCTTCAAGAAACCTGGATGACCAAGCAAGATCTGGACAAATTGAACTCCCTACACAAGAACTTTCATGGTGCTGGAGAGTCCACTACCGATCTCAGCATGAGAATGGTTTGTGGGAGGATAGCTGGTGGTGTAGCTATACTGTGGAACATAAAATATGACCCAACGGTAAAGGTGGTGTGGCTTAACGTTGACTGGGCTATTGGGTTGGAGTTTAATCACAATGAAAATAAATGTACTATTGTAAATGTGTACACACCATATGAATCCTATGACCATGAGGATGAATTTCAGAACAGGTTAGCTTTTATTCAGTCCTTCATAGAGGACAATAGTTCATGTTGTGTCTATGTCATGGGTGATTTTAATGCTGACATGTCAGATAAGTGTTTATTCGCACAACATCTGCAGCAGTTCTGTAATGAAACTAAATTAATTATATCAAGCGTTATTGCCTGATACAAGTTTTACCTATATAAGTGAAACGTGGCACACAACTTCCTGGCTAGACCATATTGTAACCACAGCCGATTCTCATGACTCACTGGAAAGTATAGAGATGTGTTATGGGCTGGCCACCACTGATCACATACCAGTTGCTATGCTGCTAAATGTTGAGAGTGTACCCTTGTTGCTGGCCCCCCAAGAAAACTGGACTGGTCAAAATTGACTAAAGAGGTTCGGCACAGATATTCTCTATTAACTAATTCTCGGATATGAACTGCAAGGATAAACATAATGCTGAAAAGCTCTGTGCCATGTATGATGATATTGTCAAATGTCTTTATGCTTCCAGTGAACCTTTTATTAATCACAAGAGTAAGGTCCCTAACGCACGGCCTGTCTGGAATGAGTTTGTGTCTGAGCAACATGCTGCTGCTAGAGAAGCCTTTAGAGTCTGGTCAGAGGCAGGCAGACCCAGACAGAGAGTGCTGCTTGATAACAAAAACCTCACAAATGCTAGATTTAAATATGCACTCGTTTCATTAAGAGAAATGAAAACACAATGAGAGCAGACTCGCTGGCCAGAAAGATGCAGAATAACAATCTTACTGACTTCTGGAAGGAGGTCAAGATCATAAATAATAACAGAACTCCCCTCCCTTCTGATATCAAAGGGGTTAGTTGTCCAGAGAAGATTGCTGATCTATGGCATGAGCACTACAGTAAACTATTTAATTGTGTTCAAAGTAACACAGTGAGAATTGATAATCAATATAAAGGTATCTCTGCAGACTTGATAGTTAGATCAGTAGATATTTATGATGCCATCCACATGCTAGACAACAACAAAGCTTGTGGTATGGATTCCATTTCTGCAGAGCATCTAAAAAATGCCAGTTATAGACTCAGTCCATTTCTAGCCATGTGTCTCACTGGAATTATGGTTCATGGTGTTCTACCGAACTCTATTATGTCAGTACTGTTAGTGCCTGTTGTTAAAGATAAGGCTGGTAAACTGAACAGCATAGACAACTGTAGCGCCTCTCTAGTTTGGTGGATTTGTAATGAGAGGTGGCTAACCTGAGTTCGTTAGTAATTGTTACTAACTTAAACCAATTTAACATATGAAAAAAACAATACAACCAACTGTTAAACAAAAACAGGAAAGATTTACTTCAGACAAAAAATCAGTTCTTCAGTTATTGGTTCAACATTTACATGACATCGTAATGCACATGGACACACAATACAAACTAGCCGGCAATGCTAACTACACGAATACCTTAATTCAGTACAGTTCTACGGTGCAGGCCTGAGTGTAGCTCGTGTGCGTTGTAGCCGTAAACAAAATGGCTGTTTCGCCAGGATGGCACAAAATAACAAGGAGCTGGTACCTCGGATCAGCAGTGCGGTAGCACACGCACTGCGGCAGAAGGGCGGCAGCAGGTGAAGGAGAGACCGACCAAATACTCTCGTGGATTTACGAGACGAACCAACTCAGGAAGAAGACTGAGGACGACGACAATCCCGACCTCCACCGGCTCCAACCTGGCACTCGCTGTCGCTAGTCTGGCGGCAAAGCCCGTGCTTAATCCAAAACCGCCAACAGCCAAACTCCTCTTTCTGGGTTATTGTTGTTGGTTGAGATATTCACCCAACAATATAAACATAACACCACTAATGATAATATAAAATCTTCACTCTTGGTATTTTACCGTACGCTACAATTTTCTTCTCCCTCCAACTCCTCCGCTCGCTCTGTCTTTTTCTACTCCAACCTCATCTACCCCAACTTCCCGTGTTACCCTGCCCTTTGACCTCAAACCGGATTGGCTTAACATCATAATCAAAATTAAAGCAACAACATAGATTCACAAAACATTCATCTTACTCTCTTCATATTTGTAACCGGTACATTTTAACATGCGTTTTTTAAACAACAGATATACATTTCCAAATGCTGTATTCAGTAAAACATGAACAATATGCATTTCTCATCAAATCAAAATCATACTCTCAAACCTTAAAGTCTATTTATTAAACTATGAACTTAAGTATTATGTATTCAAACTTTTATATTTATGTAATAGGATTGTTTCAACAGAAATGTTTACCACCCGGGCTACACAACTATCGACCCATTGCATTGGCCAGTATCTTGTCTAAAGTGTTTGAGAGAATTATTTGATTGAAATTGGAAATGTATATTCTGACTGCAGAAAATCAGTTTGGTTTTAAAAGAAAACATGGTACTGATCTCTGTATCTATGCTCTGAAGGAGATTGTCTCAGGTACACAAGTCTTAATTCATCTGTATTTTTATGCTTTATTGATGCTTACAAAGCTTTCGATCGAATTTGTCATGAAAAACTGTTTATGAAGCTAATAGCGAGAGGTGTCCCTAAACCTCTTGTGAGGATTTTGGTGTTCTGGTATGCCAATCAAACTTTTCATGTTAAATGGGACAATGTTGTATCAGCTGCTTTCCATGTTGGTAACGGAGTTCGACAAGGAGGAATTTGATTTCCCTTTTTGTTTAATATGGATATGGACGACTTATCAAGCCAGCTGAATAAGACAAATACAGGCTGTCTTGTTGGTGAATCTATTGTCAATCATCTGATGTACGCAGATTATCTGGTTCCACTCAGCCTGTTGCAACAGATGCTATGGGTGTGCTCTCAGTATGGCTTAGATCATGATATAAAATATAATGCAAAGAAAAGCCACATAATGATAGTCAGAAGTAATCAGGACAGGAAATTAACCTTCCCTACCTTTTATTTATCTGGCAGTCCCCTTGGTGTTTGTGAGGAAATAAAATATCTGCCATGTCATTTCTGATGATTGCACAGATGACAACGATATGTATCAACAGCGCTGTCAAATATATTCTCAGGCCAGTATGTTATTAAGGACGTTTTCTATGTGCTCAGATTCAGTTAAATGTTCCCTGTTTAGAACCTACATAACACCATTGTACACTGCTCATTTGTGGTCTATGTACAGGTAAAGGAGTATACAGATACTGAAAGTAGCCTACAATGATGCTTTTAGATTGCTACTTAATGTGCCAAGGTGGCATAGTGCTAGTCAGTTGTTTGTGTCTAAGCACGTACCAACCTGTAAGGCAATCCTGAGACAACTGATGTATGGTTTCAATGATGCTTTTAGATTGCTACTTAATGTGCCTAGGTGGCATAGTGCTAGTCAGTTGTTTCTGTCTAAGCACGTACCAACCTGTAAGGCACTCCTGAGACAACTGATGTATGGTTTCATGTGTCGACTGGACAAGTCTGAGAACTGAATAGTAGAGGCTCTGGTCAACCCTCTAAAGAGCTACTATCGATTACTTGGAACTTAAGACTACATTGGCACAAAAGTCTTCATACTTTTTATGCACTGTATTATCTATGTTTTATGTTTTCGTTTTACTCTCTTTTTTATAGCTCTATGTCTGTTATTTTATGTGGAACTTGGCGTCTGAAATAAAGATTTATATATATATAAATACATATATATATATATCAATGTTTCAGGATTTGTATAACTTTTTACCATTGCATACAAAATCGGAAATGCAATACTAAAAAGATCAGCTTTTGTTAAGAGATCCAAGATTACAAGATCCACAAGGCCTTTGCTAGAAACCAAGGAATGAGTGGGGGCTTGGTCAGCCCACACTCTCCTGAAATGTTGCGTGTGCGTCTTGCCAAGCCCGCGCGTGTGTAAGTTAAGGCTGAGTGTGTGAGGATGTGGAGCACGCGCGGGCAGGAGGAGGGGAGACATTCATTGGAAATTTGGCTAGAAATTAGCCAAGCAAGCATGTTTCAAATATTCACCAAAAATCGACCTTTGATCTTACAGTCAACTTTTTCACAGATTTGTGTTATAAACATTCTCAAGAGTCTTCATATGAACTTGTGATTGAATCAGAGTATCAGTTTTTGACTGGCTGATGTGTAAAGCATTATTTTAGCGTTAGCGATAAGTTCAATTTGCTTTATATCAATCATTTTTGGAGATATGAAGTTGCCTTTGCACACGGTAACATGTTGTAGTGTCTTCCATCGATATACCAAGTTTCGTGTTGATATCTCAAAGATTTGCTGAGACATGACTTCACATCCTGTTTGGCGGCTTTTCTGATGAATTTGATTGGCTGTACCGGACAAACGGTTGCGAGGATCAAAATTCTTTTCGATAACTTTTGTGACGCTTGGTCTGAAGATCATCTCTGGTAACTTTGAAGAAGATATGACAAAAATTGTAGGAGGAGTAGGCTTTCAAAGGTTTTTGATAAAACCGGAAATAGCGGAAAATCTATATAACCGGAAATTGACGCCATGGGGTGCGTTGAACTCGGCTTGATCCAGGGAATCCAATGGTACCTCATTTTTGAAAATGGGTCATACGGTTCAAAAGTTGCGTGTGTAAACACAAGTCCAACTTTGACCCGTTGGTGGCGCTGGAGTGATCTAATGGGAGACATGAAACTTGGTGTAGGCATAGAATCAACTGTCCTTAATGAGTGTGCCAAATTTCACAAAAAGTTGTCGAAGGGTTCTAGGGGCTGCCATTGACTTCCATGGAACAAGAATAATAATAATAATAAAACTAACAATAACAATAGGTTTCCTCCTGACGGAGGAATCCTAATAATAAAACTAACAATAACAATAGGTTTCCTCCTGACGGAGGAATCCTAATAATAAAACTAACAATAACAATAGGTTTCCTCCTGACGGAGGAATCCTAATAATAATAATAAAACTAACAATAACAATAGGTTTCCTCCTGACGGAGGAATCCTAATAATAATAATAAAACTAACAATAACAATAGGTTTCCTCCTGACGGAGGAATCCTAAATATAACTGCAAGCAGTAATGGCGGATTCCTCCAAACATTGCGAACCATTGAAAAATGTATATTCTTGACAAATTGGAACTGTATAGAAAAATCTATACTGCAGAATTACCAATGGGATACCAAATCTGAAATATAATACCATCAAGATCCACAAGGGCCTTTATTTCAACCCAAGGAGTGAAGGGAGGGGGCTTGGTTAGCCTATCCATTCCAGAAAGCCTTTGTGCTTTAGGGCGTGGAATGTAGCGCCACCTATGGGTAATGGTGGGACAGTTGTGGTGTGGTAATTACCCTTGGTCTATACTTTCAAAAAAGCTCGACCAGAGCATACCCCCCGCTCTCAGGGTACCGAGCTTCAGCTCAGTCATGATGCTGGGATGAATGTAGGCCTATATGTAGAGACCAGGGAGACAGACACACCGGCCAGCTGCCCTGATGGGTCCGTGGTAGATCATTAATGCGGGTTGTATCCTACAACGCTCGTGTCCTCCGAGTAGGACATACTGCTGCTGATAGATCAAGACGTTTGGTGGTGGACGCATTGCTGGACGAGAGTGACATTGTCTGCCTTCAAGAAACCTGGATGGCCAAGCAAGATCTGGACAAATTGAACTCCCTACACAAGAACTTTCATGGTGCTGGAGAGTCCACTACCGATCTCAGCATGAGAGTGGTTTGTGGGAGGATAGCTGGTAGTGTAGCTATACTGTGGAACATAAAATATGACCCAACGGTAAAGGTGGTGTGGCTTAATGTTGACTGGGCTATTGGGAGGGAGTTTAATCACAATGAAAATAAATTTACTATTGTAAATGTGTACACACCATATGAATCCTATGACCATGAGGATGAATTTCAGAACAGGTTAGCTTTTATTCAGTCCTTCATAGAGGACAATAGTTCATGTTGTGTCTATGTCATGGGTGATTTTAATGCTGACATGTCAGATAAGCGTTTATTCGCACAACATCTGCAGCAGTTCTGTAATGAAACTAAATTAATTATATCAAGCGTTATTGCCTGATACAAGTTTTACCTATATAAGTGAAACGTGGCACACAACTTCCTGGCTAGACCATATTGTAACCACAGCCGATGCTCATGACTCACTGGAAAGTATAGAGATGTGTTATGGGCTGGCCACCACTGATCACATACCAGTTGCTATGCTGCTAAATGTTGAGAGTGTACCCTTGTTGCTGGCCCCCCAAGAAAACTGGACTGGTCAAAATTGACCAAAGAGGTTATGCACAGATATTCTCTATTAACTGACAGCTTACATAGTGATGTTGCATTTTCTAGGGATGCCCTAATGTGCACGGATATGAACTGCAAGGATAAACATCATGCTGAAAACCTCTATGCCATGTATGATGATATTGTCAAATGTCTTTATGCTTCCAGTGAACCTTTTATTAATCACAAGAGTAAGGTCCCTAACGCACGGCCTGTCTGGAATGAGTTTGTGTCTGAGCAACATGCTGCTGCTAGAGAAGCCTTTAGAGTCTGGTCAGAAGCAGGCAGACCCAGACAGGGAGTGCTGCTTGATAACAAAAACCTCACAAATGCTAGATTTGGTGTTTGGTGGTTAGGTGTTTGTGAGGAAATAAAATATCTGGGCAATGTCATTTCTGATGATTGGACAGATGACAACGATATGTATCAACAGCGCTGTAAAATATATTCTCAGGCCAGTATGTTATTAAGGACGTTTTCTATGTGCTCAGATTCAGTTAAATGTTCCCTGTTTAGAACCTACATAACACCATTGTACACTGCTCATTTGTGGTCTATGTACAGGAAAAGGAGTATACAGATACTGAAAGTAGCCTACAATGATGCTTTTAGATTGCTACTTAATGTGCCAAGGTGGCATAGTGCTAGTCAGTTGTTTGCGTCTAAGCACGTACCAACCTGTAAGGCAATCCTGAGACAACTGATGTATGGTTTCAATTATGCTTTTAGATTGCTACTTAATGTGCCTAGGTGGCATAGTGCTGGTCAGTTGTTTCTGTCTAAGCACGTACCAACCTGTAAGGCACTCCTGAGACAACTGATGTATGTTTTCATGTGTCGACTGGACAAGTCTGAGAACTGAATAGTAGAGGCTCTGGTCAACCCTCTAAAGAGCTGCTATCGATTACTTGGAACTTAAGACTACATTGGCACAAAAGTCTTCATACTTTTTATGCACTGTATTATCTATGTTTTATGTTTTTGTTTTACTCTATTTTTTATAGCTCTATGTCTGTTATTTTATGTGGAACTTGGCGTCTGAAATAAAGATTTATATATATATATAAATACATATATATATATATCAATGTTTCAGGATTTGTATAACTTTTTACCATTGCATACAAAATCGGAAATGCAATACCAAAAAGATCAGCTTTTGTTAAGAGATCCAAGATTACAAGATCCACAAGGCCTTTGCTAGAGACTAAGGAATGAGTGGGGGCTTGGTCAGCCCACACTCTCCTGAAATGTTGCGTGTGCGTCTTGCCAAGCCCGCGCGTGTGTAAGTTAAGGCTGAGTGTGTGAGGATGTGGAGCACGCGCGGGCAGGAGGAGGGGAGACATTCATTGGAAATTTGGCTAGAAATTAGCCAAGCAAGCATGTTTCAAACATTCACCAAAAATCGACCTTTGATCTTACAGTCAACTTTTTCACAGATTTGTGTTATAAACATTCTCAAGAGTCTTCATATGAACTTGTGATTGAATCAGAGTATCAGTTTTTGAGTGGCTGATGTGTAAAGCATTATTTTAGCGTTAGCGATAAGTTCAATTTGCTTTATATCAATCATTTTTGGAGATATGAAGTTACCTTTGCACACGGTAACATGTTGTAGTGTCTTCCATCGATATACCAAGTTTCGTGTTGATATCTCAAAGATTTGCTGAGACATGACTTCACATCCTGTTTGGCGGCTTTTCTGATGAATTTGATTGGCTGTACCGGACAAACGGTTGTGAGGATCAAAATTATTTTCAATAACTTTTGTGAGGCTTGGTCTGAAGATCATCTCTGGTAACTTTGAAGAATATATGACAAAAATTGTAGGAGGAGTAGGCTTTCAAAGGTTTTTGATAAAACCGGAAATAGCGGAATATTTACATAACCGGAAATTGACGCCATGGGGTGCGTTGAACTCGGCTTGATCCAGGGAATCCAATGGTACTTCATTTTTGAAAATGGGTCATACGGTTCAAAAGTTGCGTGTGTAAACACAAGTCCAACTTTGACCCGTTGGTGGCGCTGGAGTGGTCTAATTGGAGACATGAAACTTGGTGTAGGTATAGAATCAACTGTCCTTAATGAGTGTGCCAAATTTCACAAAACGTTGTCGAAGGGTTCTAGGGGCTGCCATTGACTTCCATGGAACAAGAATAATAATAATAATAAAACTAACAATAACAATAGGTTTCCTCCTGACGGAGGAATCCTAATAAAACTAACAATAACAATAGGTTTCCTCCTGACGGAGGAATCCTAATAATAAAACTAACAATAACAATAGGTTTCCTCCTGACAGAGGAATCCTAAATATAACTGCAAGCAGTAATGGCGGATTCCTCCAAACATTGCGAACCATTGAAAAATGTATATTCTTGACAAATTGGAACTGTATAGAAAAATCTATACTGCAGAATTACCAATGGGATACCAAATCTGAAATATAATACCATCAAGATCCACAAGGGCCTTTATTTCAACCCAAGGAGTGAAGGGCGGGGGCTTGGTTAGCCTATCCATTCCAGAAAGCCTTTGTGCTTTAGGGCGTGGAATGTAGCGCCACCTATGGGTAATGGTGGGACAGTTGTGGTGTGGTAATTACCCTTGGTCTATACTTTCAAAAAAGCTCGACCAGAGCATACCCCCCGCTCTCAGGTTACCGAGCTTCAGCTCAGTCATGATGCTGGGATGAATGTAGGCCTATATGTAGAGACCAGGGAGACAGACACACCGGCCAGCTGCCCTGATGGGTCCGTGGTAGATCATTAATGCGGATTGTATCCTACAACGCTCGTGGCCTCCGAGTAGGACATACTGCTGCTGATAGATCAAGACGTTTGGTGGTGGACACATTGCTGGACGAGAGTGACATTGTCTGCCTTCAAGAAACCTGGATGGCCAAGCAAGATCTGGACAAATTGAACTCCCTACACAAGAACTTTCATGGTGCTGGAGAGTCCACTACCGATCTCAGCATGAGAATGGTTTGTGGGAGGATAGCTGGTGGTGTAGCTATACTGTGGAACATAAAATATGACCCAACGGTAAAGGTGGTGTGGCTTAACGTTGACTGGGCTATTGGGTTGGAGTTTAATCACAATGAAAATAAATTGACTATTGTAAATGTGTACACACCATATGAATCCTCTGACCATGAGGATGAATTTCAGAACAGGTTAGCTTTTATTCAGTCCTTCATAGAGGACAATAGTTCATGTTGTGTCTATGTCATGGGTGATTTTAATGCTGACATGTCAGATAAGCGTTTATTCGCACAACATCTGCAGCAGTTCTGTAATGAAACTAAATTAATTATATCAAGCGTTATTGCCTGATACAAGTTTTACCTATATAAGTGAAACGTGGCACACAACTTCCTGGCTAGACCATATTGTAACCACAGCCGATGCTCATGACTCACTGGAAAGTATAGAGATGTGTTATGGGCCGGCCACCACTGATCACATACCAGTTGCTATGCTGCTAAATGTTGAGAGTGTACCCTTGTTGCTGGCCCCCCAAGAAAACTGGACTGGTCAAAATTGACCAAAGAGGTTATGCACAGATATTCTCTATTAACTGACAGCTTACATAGTGATGTTGCATTTTCTAGGGATGCCCTAATGTGCACGAATATGAACTGCAAGGATAAACATCATGCTGAAAAGCTCTGTGCCATGTATGATGATATTGTCAAATGTCTTTATGCTTCCAGTGAACCTTTTATTAATCACAAGAGTAAGGTCCCTAACGCACGGCCTGTCTGGAATGAGTTTGTGTCTGAGCAACATGCTGCTGCTAGAGAAGCCTTTAGAGTCTGGGCAGAGGCAGGCAGACCCAGACAGGGAGTGCTGCTTGATAACAAAAACCTCACAAATGCTAGATTTAAATATGCACTCGTTTCATTTAGAGAAATGAAAACACAATGAGAGCAGACTCGCTGGCCAGAAAGATGCAGAATAACAATCTTACTGACTTCTGGAAGGAGGTCAAGATCATAAATAATAACAGAACTCCCCTCCCTTCTGTTATCAAAGGGGTTAGTTGTCCAGAGAAGATTGCTGATATATGGCATGAGCACTACAGTAAACTATATAATTGTGTTCAAAGTAACACAGTGAGAATTGATAATCAATATAAAGGTATCTCTGCAGACTTGATAGTTAGACCAGTAGATATTTATGATGCCATCCACATGCTAGACAACAACAAAGCTTGTGGTATGGATTATATTTCTGCAGAGCATCTAAAAAATGCCAGTTATAGACTCAGTCCATTTCTAGCCATGTGTCTCACTGGAATTATGGTTCATGGTGTTCTACCGAACTCTATTATGTCAGTACTGTTAGTGCCTGTTGTTAAAGATAAGGCTGGTAAACTGAACAGCATAGACAACTATCGACCCATTGCATTGGCCAGTATCTTGTCTAAAGTGTTTGAGAGAATTATTTGATTGAAATTGGAAATGTATATTCTGACTGCAGAAAATCAGTTTGGTTTTAAAAGAAAACATGGTACTGATCTCTGTATCTATGCTCTGAAGGAGATTGTCTCAGGTACACAAGTCTTAATTTATCTGTATTTTTATGCTTTATTGATGCTTACAAAGCTTTCGATCGAATTTGTCATGAAAACCGTTTATGAAGCTAATAGCGAGAGGTGTCCCTAAACCTCTTGTGAGGATTTTGGTGTTCTCGTATGCCAATCAAACTTTTCATGTTAAATGGGACAATGTTGTATCAGCTCCTTTCCATGTTGGTAACGAAGTTCGACAAGGAGGAATTTGATTTCCCTTTTTGTTTAATATGGATATGGACGACTTATCAAGTCAGCTGAATAAGACAAATACAGGCTGTCTTGTTGGTGAATCTATTGTCAATCATCTGATGTACGCAGATTATCTGGTTCCACTCAGCCTGTTGCAACAGATGCTATGGGTGTGCTCTCAGTATGGCTTAGATCATGATATAAAATATAATGCAAAGAAAAGCCACATAATGATAGTCAGAAGTAATCAGGACAGGAAATTAACCTTCCCTACCTTTTATTTATCTGGCAGTCCCCTTGGTGTTTGTGAGGAAATAAAATATCTGCCATGTCATTTCTGATGATTGGACAGATGACAACGGTATGTATCAACAGCGCTGTCAAATATATTCTCAGGCCAGTATGTTATTAAGGACGTTTTCTATGTGCTCAGATTCAGTTAAATGTTCCCTGTTTAGAACCTACATAACACCATTGTACACTGCTCATTTGTGGTCTATGTACAGGAAAAGGAGTATACAGATACTGAAAGTAGCCTACAATGATGCTTTTAGATTGCTACTTAATGTGCCAAGGTGGCATAGTGCTAGTCAGTTGTTTGTGTCTAAGCACGTACCAACCTGTAAGGCAATCCTGAGACAACTGATGTATGGTTTCAATGATGCTTTTAGATTGCTACTTAATGTGCCTAGGTGGCATAGTGCTGGTCAGTTGTTTCTGTCTAAGCACGTACCAACCTGTAAGGCACTCCTGACACAACTGATGTATGGTTTCATGTGTCGACTGGACAAGTCTGAGAACTGAATAGTAGGGGCTCTGGTCAACCCTCTAAAGAGCTGCTATCGATTACTTGGAACTTAAGACTACATTGGCACAAAAGTCTTCATACTTTTTATGCACTGTATTATCTATGTTTTATGTTTTTGTTTTACTCCCTTTTTTATAGCTCTATGTCTGTTATTTTATGTGGAACTTGGCGTCTGAAATAAAGATTTATATATATATAAACACATATATATATATATATATATATATCAATGTTTCAGGATTTGTATAACTTTTTACCATTGCATACAAATTGGAAATGCAATACCAAAAAGATCAGCTTTTGTTAAGAGATCCAAGATTACAAGATCCACAAGGCCTTTGCTAGAGACTACGGAATGAGTGGGGGCTTGGTCAGCCCACACTCTCCTGAAATGTTGCGTGTGCGTCTTGCCAAGCCCGCGCGTGTGTAAGTTAAGGCTGAGTGTGTGAGGATGTGGAGCACGCGCGGGCAGGAGGAGGGGAGACATTCATTGGAAATTTGGCTAGAAATTAGCCAAGCAAGCATGTTTCAAATATTCACCAAAAATCGACCTTTGATCTTACAGTCAACTTTTTCACAGATTTGTGTTATAAACATTCTCAAGAGTCTTCATATGAACTTGTGATTGAATCAGAGTATCAGTTTTTGACTGGCTGATGTGTAAAGCATTATTTTAGCGTTAGCGATAAGTTCAATTTGCTTTATATCAATCATTTTTGGAGATATGAAGTTGCCTTTGCACACGGTAACATGTTGTAGTGTCTTCCATCGATATACCAAGTTTCGTGTTGATATCTCAAAGATTTGCTGAGACATGACTTCACATCCTGTTTGGCGGCTTTTCTGATGAATTTGATTGGCTGTACCGGACAAACGGTTGTGAGGATCAAAATTCTTTTCGATAACTTTTGTGAGGCTTGGTCTGAAGATCATCTCTGGTAACTTTGAAGAAGATATGACAAAAATTGTAGGAGGAGTAGGCTTTCAAAGGTTTTTTATAAAACCGGAAATAGCGGAAAATCTATATAACCGGAAATTGACGCCATGGGGTGCGTTGAACTCGGCTTGATCCAGGGAATCCAATGGTGCCTCATTTTTGAAAATCGGTCATACGGTTCAAAAGTTGTGTGTGTAAACACAAGTCCAACTTTGACCCGTTGGTGGCGCTGGAGTGGTCTAATGGGAGACATGAAACTTGGTGTAGGTATAGAATCAACTGTCCTTAATGAGTGTGCCAAATTTCACAAAAAGTTGTCGAAGGGTTCTAGGGGCTGCCATTGACTTCCATGGAACAAGAATAATAATAATAAATATAACTGCAAGCAGTAATGGCGGATTCCTCCAAACATTGCGAACCATTGAAAAATGTATATTCTTGACAAATTGGAACTGTTTAGAAAAATCTATGCTGCAGAATTACCAATGGGATACCAAATCTGAAATATAATACCATCAAGATCCACAAGGGCCTTTATTTCAACCCAAGGAGTGAAGGGAGGGGGCTTGGTTAGCCTATCCATTCCAGAAAGCCTTTGTGCTTTAGGGCGTGGAATGTAGCGCCACCTATGGGTAATGGTGGGACAGTTGTGGTGTGGTAATTACCCTTGGTCTATACTTTCAAAAAAGCTCGACCAGAGCATACCCCCCGCTCTCAGGGTACCGAGCTTCAGCTCAGTCATGATGCTGGGATGAATGTAGGCCTTTATGTAGAGACCAGGGAGACAGACACACCGGCCAGCTGCCCTGATGGGTCCGTGGTAGATCATTAATGCGGGTTGTATCCTACAACGCTCGTGGCCTCCGAGTAGCACATACTGCTGCTGATAGATCAAGACGTTTGGTGGTGGACACATTGCTGGACGAGAGTGACATTGTCTGCCTTCAAGAAACCTGGATGGCCAAGCAAGATCTGGACAAATTGAACTCCCTACACAAGAACTTTCATGGTGCTGGAGAGTCCACTACCGATCTCAGCATGAGAATGGTTTGTGGGAGGATAGCTGGTGGTGTAGCTATACTGTGGAACATAAAATATGACCCAACGGTAAAGGTGGTGTGGCTTAACGTTGACTGGGCTATTGGGTTGGAGTTTAATCACAATGAAAATAAATTTACTATTGTAAATGTGTACACACCATATGAATCCTATGACCATGAGGATGAATTTCAGAACAGGTTAGCTTTTATTCAGTCCTTCATAGAGGACAATAGTTCATGTTGTGTCTATGTCATGGGTGATTTTAATGCTGACATGTCAGATAAGCGTTTATTCGCACAACATCTGCAGCAGTTCTGTATTGAAACTAAATTAATTATATCAAGCGTTATTGCCTGATACAAGTTTTACCTATATAAGTGAAACGTGGCACACAACTTCCTGGCTAGACCATATTGTAACCACAGCCGATGCTCATGACTCACTGGAAAGTATAGAGATGTGTTATGGGCTGGCCACCACTGATCACATACCAGTTGCTATGCTGCTAAATGTTGAGAGTGTACCCTTGTTGCTGGCCCCCCAAGAAAACTGGACTGGTCAAAATTGACCAAAGAGGTTATGCACAGATATTCTCTATTAACTGACAGCTTACATAGTAATGTTGCATTTTCTAGGGATGCCCTAATGTGCACGGATATGAACTGCAAGGATAAACATCATGCTGAAAAGCTCTGTGCCATGTATGATGATATTGTCAAATGTCTTTATGCTTTCAGTGAACCTTTTATTAATCACAAGAGTAAGGTCCCTAACGCACGGCCTGTCTGGAATGAGTTTGTGTCTGAGCAACATGCTGCTGCTAGAGAAGCCTTTAGAGTCTGGTCAGAGGCAGGCAGACCCAGACAGGGAGTGCTGCTTGATATCAAAAACCTCACAAATGCTAGATTTAAATATGCACTCGTTTCATTAAGAGAAATGAAAACACAATGAGAGCAGACTCGCTGGCCAGAAAGATGCAAAATAACAATCTTACTGACTTCTGGAAGGAGGTCAAGATCATAAGTAATAACAGAACTTCCCTCCCTTCTGATATCCAAGGGGTTAGTTGTCCAGAGAAGATTGCTGATCTATGGCATGAGCACTACAGTCAACTATTTAATTGTGTTAAAAGTAACACAGTGAGAATTGATAATGAATATAAAGGTATCTCTGCAGACTTGATAGTTAGATCAGTGGATATTTATGATGCCATCCACATGCTAGACAACAACAAAGCTTGTGGTATGGATTGCATTTCTGCAGAGCATCTAAAAAATGCCAGTTATAGACTCAGTCCATTTCTAGCCATGTGTCTCACTGGAATTATGGTTCATGGTGTTCTACCGAACTCTATTATGTCAGTACTGTTAGTGCCTGTTGTTAAAGATAAGGCTGGTAAACTGAACAGCATAGACAACTATCGACCCATTGCATTGGCCAGTATCTTGTCTAAAGTGTTTGAGAGAATTATTTGATTGAAATTGGAAATGTATATTCTGACTGCAGAAAATCAGTTTGGTTTTAAAAGAAAACATGGTACTGATCTCTGTATCTATGCTCTGAAGGAGATTGTCTCAGGTACACAAGTCTTAATTTATCTGTATTTTTATGCTTTATTGATGCTTACAAAGCTTTCGATCGAATTTGTCATGAAAACCGTTTATGAAGCTAATAGCGAGAGGTGTCCCTAAACCTCTTGTGAGGATTTTGGTGTTCTCGTATGCCAATCAAACTTTTCATGTTAAATGGGACAATGTTGTATCAGCTCCTTTCCATGTTGGTAACGAAGTTCGACAAGGAGGAATTTGATTTCCCTTTTTGTTTAATATGGATATGGACGACTTATCAAGTCAGCTGAATAAGACAAATACAGGCTGTCTTGTTGGTGAATCTATTGTCAATCATCTGATGTACGCAGATTATCTGGTTCCACTCAGCCTGTTGCAACAGATGCTATGGGTGTGCTCTCAGTATGGCTTAGATCATGATATAAAATATAATGCAAAGAAAAGCCACATAATGATAGTCAGAAGTAATCAGGACAGGAAATTAACCTTCCCTACCTTTTATTTATCTGGCAGTCCCCTTGGTGTTTGTGAGGAAATAAAATATCTGCCATGTCATTTCTGATGATTGGACAGATGACAACGGTATGTATCAACAGCGCTGTCAAATATATTCTCAGGCCAGTATGTTATTAAGGACGTTTTCTATGTGCTCAGATTCAGTTAAATGTTCCCTGTTTAGAACCTACATAACACCATTGTACACTGCTCATTTGTGGTCTATGTACAGGAAAAGGAGTATACAGATACTGAAAGTAGCCTACAATGATGCTTTTAGATTGCTACTTAATGTGCCAAGGTGGCATAGTGCTAGTCAGTTGTTTGTGTCTAAGCACGTACCAACCTGTAAGGCAATCCTGAGACAACTGATGTATGGTTTCAATGATGCTTTTAGATTGCTACTTAATGTGCCTAGGTGGTATAGTGCTGGTCAGTTGTTTCTGTCTAAGCACGTACCAACCTGTAAGGCACTCCTGAGACAACTGATGTATGGTTTCATGTGTCGACTGGACAAGTCTGAGAACTGAATAGTAGAGGCCCTGGTCAACCCTCTAAAGAGCTGCTATCGATTACTTGGAACTTAAGACTACATTGGCACAAAAGTCTTCATACTTTTTATGCACTGTATTATCTATGTTTTATGTTTTCGTTTTACTCTCTTTTTTATAGCTCTATGTCTGTTATTTTATGTGGAACTTGGCGTCTGAAATAAAGATTTATATATATATAAATACATAGATATATATCAATGTTTCAGGATTTGTATAACTTTTTACCATTGCATACAAAATCGGAAATGCAATACTAAAAAGATCAGCTTTTGTTAAGAGATCCAAGATTACAAGATCCACAAGGCCTTGGCTAGAAACCAAGGAATGAGTGGGGGCTTGGTCAGCCCACACTCTCCTGAAATGTTGCGTGTGCGTCTTGCCAAGCCCGCCCGTGTGTAAGTTAAGGCTGAGTGTGTGAGGATGTGGAGCACGCGCGGGCAGGAGGAGGGGAGACATTCATTGGAAATTTGGCTAGAAATTAGCCAAGCAAGCATGTTTCAAATATTCACCAAAAATTGACCTTTGATCTTACAGTCAACTTTTTCACAGATTTGTGTTATAAACATTCTCAAGAGTCTTCATATGAACTTGTGATTGAATCAGAGTATCAGTTTTTGACTGGCTGATGTGTAAAGCATTATTTTAGCGTTAGCGATAAGTTCAATATGCTTTATATCAATCATTTTTGGAGATATGAAGTTGCCTTTGCACACGGTAACATGTTGTAGTGTCTTCCATCGATATACCAAGTTTCGTGTTGATATCTCAAAGATTTGCTGAGACATGACTTCACATCCTGTTTGGCGGCTTTTCTGATGAATTTGATTGGCTGTACCGGACAAACGGTTGTGAGGATCAAAATTCTTTTCGATAACTTTTGTGACGCTTGGTCTGAAGATCATCTCTGGTAACTTTGAAGAAGATATGACAAAAATTGTAGGAGGAGTAGGCTTTCAAAGGTTTTTGATAAAACCGGAAGTAGCGGAAAATCTATATAACCGGAAATTGACGCCATGGGGTGCGTTGAACTCGGCTTGAACCAGGGAATCCTAGGGTACCTCATTTTTGAAAATGGGTCATACGGTCCAAAAGTTGCGTGTGTAAACACAAGTCCAACTTTGACCCGTTGGTGGCGCTGGAGTGGTCTAATGGAAGACATGAAACTTGGTGTAGGTATAGAATCAACTTTCCTTAATGAGTGTGCCAAATTTCACAAAAAGTTGTCGAAGTGTTCTAGGGGCTGCCATTGACTTCCATGGAACAAGAATAATAATAATAAATATAACTGCAAGCAGTAATGGCGGATTCCTCCAAACATTGCGAACCATTGAAAAATGTATATTCTTGACAAATTGGAACTGTATAGAAAAATCTATGCTGCAGAATTACCAATGGGATACCAAATCTGAAATATAATACCATCAAGATCCACAAGGGCCTTTATTTCAACCCAAGGAGTGAAGGGCGGGGGCTTGGTTAGCCTATCCATTCCAGAAAGCCTTTGTGCTTTAGGGCGTGGAATGTAGCGCCACCTATGGGTAATGGTGGGACAGTTGTGGTGTGGTAATTACCCTTGGTCTATACTTTCAAAAAAGCTCGACCAGAGCATACCCCCCGCTCTCAGGTTACCGAGCTTCAGCTCAGTCATGATGCTGGGATGAATGTAGGCCTATATGTAGAGACCAGGGAGACAGACACACCGGCCAGCTGCCCTGATGGGTCCGTGGTAGATCATTAATGCGGATTGTATCCTACAACGCTCGTGGCCTCCGAGTAGGACATACTGCTGCTGATAGATCAAGACGTTTGGTGGTGGACACATTGCTGGACGAGAGTGACATTGTCTGCCTTCAAGAAACCTGGATGGCCAAGCAAGATCTGGACAAATTGAACTCCCTACACAAGAACTTTCATGGTGCTGGAGAGTCCACTACCGATCTCAGCATGAGAATGGTTTGTGGGAGGATAGCTGGTGGTGTAGCTATACTGTGGAACATAAAATATGACCCAACGGTAAAGGTGGTGTGGCTTAACGTTGACTGGGCTATTGGGTTGGAGTTTAATCACAATGAAAATAAATTGACTATTGTAAATGTGTACACACCATATGAATCCTCTGACCATGAGGATGAATTTCAGAACAGGTTAGCTTTTATTCAGTCCTTCATAGAGGACAATAGTTCATGTTGTGTCTATGTCATGGGTGATTTTAATGCTGACATGTCAGATAAGCGTTTATTCGCACAACATCTGCAGCAGTTCTGTAATGAAACTAAATTAATTATATCAAGCGTTATTGCCTGATACAAGTTTTACCTATATAAGTGAAACGTGGCACACAACTTCCTGGCTAGACCATATTGTAACCACAGCCGATGCTCATGACTCACTGGAAAGTATAGAGATGTGTTATGGGCCGGCCACCACTGATCACATACCAGTTGCTATGCTGCTAAATGTTGAGAGTGTACCCTTGTTGCTGGCCCCCCAAGAAAACTGGACTGGTCAAAATTGACCAAAGAGGTTATGCACAGATATTCTCTATTAACTGACAGCTTACATAGTGATGTTGCATTTTCTAGGGATGCCCTAATGTGCACGAATATGAACTGCAAGGATAAACATCATGCTGAAAAGCTCTGTGCCATGTATGATGATATTGTCAAATGTCTTTATGCTTCCAGTGAACCTTTTATTAATCACAAGAGTAAGGTCCCTAACGCACGGCCTGTCTGGAATGAGTTTGTGTCTGAGCAACATGCTGCTGCTAGAGAAGCCTTTAGAGTCTGGTCAGAGGCAGGCAGACCCAGACAGGGAGTGCTGCTTGATAACAAAAACCTCACAAATGCTAGATTTAAATATGCACTCGTTTCATTTAGAGAAATGAAAACACAATGAGAGCAGACTCGCTGGCCAGAAAGATGCAGAATAACAATCTTACTGACTTCTGGAAGGAGGTCAAGATCATAAATAATAACAGAACTCCCCTCCCTTCTGTTATCAAAGGGGTTAGTTGTCCAGAGAAGATTGCTGATATATGGCATGAGCACTACAGTAAACTATATAATTGTGTTCAAAGTAACACAGTGAGAATTGATAATCAATATAAAGGTATCTCTGCAGACTTGATAGTTAGACCAGTAGATATTTATGATGCCATCCACATGCTAGACAACAACAAAGCTTGTGGTATGGATTATATTTCTGCAGAGCATCTAAAAAATGCCAGTTATAGACTCAGTCCATTTCTAGCCATGTGTCTCACTGGAATTATGGTTCATGGTGTTCTACCGAACTCTATTATGTCAGTACTGTTAGTGCCTGTTGTTAAAGATAAGGCTGGTAAACTGAACAGCATAGACAACTATCGACCCATTGCATTGGCCAGTATCTTGTCTAAAGTGTTTGAGAGAATTATTTGATTGAAATTGGAAATGTATATTCTGACTGCAGAAAATCAGTTTGGTTTTAAAAGAAAACATGGTACTGATCTCTGTATCTATGCTCTGAAGGAGATTGTCTCAGGTACACAAGTCTTAATTTATCTGTATTTTTATGCTTTATTGATGCTTACAAAGCTTTCGATCGAATTTGTCATGAAAACCGTTTATGAAGCTAATAGCGAGAGGTGTCCCTAAACCTCTTGTGAGGATTTTGGTGTTCTCGTATGCCAATCAAACTTTTCATGTTAAATGGGACAATGTTGTATCAGCTCCTTTCCATGTTGGTAACGAAGTTCGACAAGGAGGAATTTGATTTCCCTTTTTGTTTAATATGGATATGGACGACTTATCAAGTCAGCTGAATAAGACAAATACAGGCTGTCTTGTTGGTGAATCTATTGTCAATCATCTGATGTACGCAGATTATCTGGTTCCACTCAGCCTGTTGCAACAGATGCTATGGGTGTGCTCTCAGTATGGCTTAGATCATGATATAAAATATAATGCAAAGAAAAGCCACATAATGATAGTCAGAAGTAATCAGGACAGGAAATTAACCTTCCCTACCTTTTATTTATCTGGCAGTCCCCTTGGTGTTTGTGAGGAAATAAAATATCTGCCATGTCATTTCTGATGATTGGACAGATGACAACGGTATGTATCAACAGCGCTGTCAAATATATTCTCAGGCCAGTATGTTATTAAGGACGTTTTCTATGTGCTCAGATTCAGTTAAATGTTCCCTGTTTAGAACCTACATAACACCATTGTACACTGCTCATTTGTGGTCTATGTACAGGAAAAGGAGTATACAGATACTGAAAGTAGCCTACAATGATGCTTTTAGATTGCTACTTAATGTGCCAAGGTGGCATAGTGCTAGTCAGTTGTTTGTGTCTAAGCACGTACCAACCTGTAAGGCAATCCTGAGACAACTGATGTATGGTTTCAATGATGCTTTTAGATTGCTACTTAATGTGCCTAGGTGGCATAGTGCTGGTCAGTTGTTTCTGTCTAAGCACGTACCAACCTGTAAGGCACTCCTGACACAACTGATGTATGGTTTCATGTGTCGACTGGACAAGTCTGAGAACTGAATAGTAGGGGCTCTGGTCAACCCTCTAAAGAGCTGCTATCGATTACTTGGAACTTAAGACTACATTGGCACAAAAGTCTTCATACTTTTTATGCACTGTATTATCTATGTTTTATGTTTTTGTTTTACTCCCTTTTTTATAGCTCTATGTCTGTTATTTTATGTGGAACTTGGCGTCTGAAATAAAGATTTATATATATATAAACACATATATATATATATATATATATATCAATGTTTCAGGATTTGTATAACTTTTTACCATTGCATACAAATTGGAAATGCAATACCAAAAAGATCAGCTTTTGTTAAGAGATCCAAGATTACAAGATCCACAAGGCCTTTGCTAGAGACTACGGAATGAGTGGGGGCTTGGTCAGCCCACACTCTCCTGAAATGTTGCGTGTGCGTCTTGCCAAGCCCGCGCGTGTGTAAGTTAAGGCTGAGTGTGTGAGGATGTGGAGCACGCGCGGGCAGGAGGAGGGGAGACATTCATTGGAAATTTGGCTAGAAATTAGCCAAGCAAGCATGTTTCAAATATTCACCAAAAATCGACCTTTGATCTTACAGTCAACTTTTTCACAGATTTGTGTTATAAACATTCTCAAGAGTCTTCATATGAACTTGTGATTGAATCAGAGTATCAGTTTTTGACTGGCTGATGTGTAAAGCATTATTTTAGCGTTAGCGATAAGTTCAATTTGCTTTATATCAATCATTTTTGGAGATATGAAGTTGCCTTTGCACACGGTAACATGTTGTAGTGTCTTCCATCGATATACCAAGTTTCGTGTTGATATCTCAAAGATTTGCTGAGACATGACTTCACATCCTGTTTGGCGGCTTTTCTGATGAATTTGATTGGCTGTACCGGACAAACGGTTGTGAGGATCAAAATTCTTTTCGATAACTTTTGTGAGGCTTGGTCTGAAGATCATCTCTGGTAACTTTGAAGAAGATATGACAAAAATTGTAGGAGGAGTAGGCTTTCAAAGGTTTTTTATAAAACCGGAAATAGCGGAAAATCTATATAACCGGAAATTGACGCCATGGGGTGCGTTGAACTCGGCTTGATCCAGGGAATCCAATGGTGCCTCATTTTTGAAAATCGGTCATACGGTTCAAAAGTTGTGTGTGTAAACACAAGTCCAACTTTGACCCGTTGGTGGCGCTGGAGTGGTCTAATGGGAGACATGAAACTTGGTGTAGGTATAGAATCAACTGTCCTTAATGAGTGTGCCAAATTTCACAAAAAGTTGTCGAAGGGTTCTAGGGGCTGCCATTGACTTCCATGGAACAAGAATAATAATAATAATAAAACTAACAATAACAATAGGTTTCCTCCTGACGGAGGAATCCTAAATATAACTGCAAGCAGTAATGGCGGATTCCTCCAAACATTGCGAACCCTTGAAAAATTTATATTCTTGACAAATTGGAACTGTATAGAAAAATCTATGCTGCAGAATTACCAATGGGATACCAAATCTGAAATATAATACCACAAAGATCCACAAGGGCCTATATTTTAACCCAAGGAGTGAAGGGAAGGGGCTTGGTTAGCCTATCCATTCCAGAAAGCCTTTGTGCTTTAGGGCGTGGAATGTAGCGCCACCTATGGGTAATGGTGGGACAGTTGTGGTGTGGCAATTACCCTTGGTCTATACTTTCAAAAAAGCTCGACCAGAGCACACCCCCCGTTCTCAGGGTACCGAGCTTCAGCTCAGTCATGATGCTGGGATGAATGTAGGCCTATATGTAGAGACCGGGGAGACAGACACACCGGCCAGCTGCCCTGATGGGTCCGTGGTAGATCATTAATGCGGGTTGTATCCTACAACGCTCGTGGCCTCCGAGTAGGACATACTGCTGCTGATAGATCAAGACGTTTGGTGGTGGACACATTATTGGACGAGAGTGACATTGTCTGCCTTCAAGAAACCTGGATGGCCAAGCAAAATCTGGACAAATTGAACTCCCTACACAAGAACTTTCATGGTGCTGGAGAGTCCACTACCGATCTCAGCATGAGAATGGTTTGTGGGAGGATAGCTGGTGGTGTAGCTATACTGTGGAACATAAAATATGACCCAACGGTAAAGGTGGTGTGGCTTAACGTTGACTGGGCTATTGGGTTGGAGTTTAATCACAATGAAAATAAATGTACTATTGTAAATGTGTACACATCATATGAATCCTATGACCATGAGGATGAATTTCAGAACAGGTTAGCTTTTATTCAGTCCTTCATAGAGGACAATAGTTCATGTTGTGTCTATGTCATGGGTGATTTTAATGCTGACATGTCAGATAAGCGTTTTTTTTCGCACAACATCTGCAGCAGTTCTGTAATGAAACTAAATTAATGATATCAAGCGTTATTGCCTGATACAAGTTTTACCTATATAAGTGAAACGTGGCACACAACTTCCTGGCTAGACCATATTGTAACCACAGCCGATGCTCATGACTCACTGGAAAGTATAGAGATGTGTTATGGGCTGGCCACCACTGATCACGTACCAGTTGCTATGCTGCTAAATGTTGAGAGTGTACCCTTGTTGCTGGCCCCCCAAGAAAACTGGACTGGTCAAAATTGACCAAAGAGGTTATGCACAGATATTCTCTATTAACTGACAGCTTACATAGTGATGTTGCATTTTCTAGGGATGCCCTAATGTGCACGGATATGAACTGCAAGGATAAACATCATGCTGAAAAGCTCTGTGCCATGTATGATGATATTGTCAAATGTCTTTATGCTTCCAGTGAACCTTTTACTAATCACAAGAGTAAGGTCCCTAACGCACGGCCTGTCTGGAATGAGTTTGTGTCTGAGCAACATGCTGCTGCTAGAGAAGCCTTTAGAGTCTGGTCAGAGGCAGGCAGACCCAGACAGGGAGTGCTGCTTGATAACAAAAACCTCACAAATGCTAGATTTAAATATGCACTCATTTCATTAAGAGAAATGAAAACACAATGAGAGCAGACTCGCTGGCCAGAAAGATGCAGAATAACAATCTTACTGACTTCTGGAAGGAGGTCAAGATCATAAATAATAATAGAACTCCCCTCCCTTCTGATATCAAAGGGGTTAGTTGTCCAGAGAAGATTGCTGATCTATGGCATGAGCACTACAGTAAACTATTTAATTGTGTTCAAAGTAACACAGTGAGAATTGATAATGAATATAAAGGTATCTCTGCAGACTTGATAGTTAGATCAGTAGATATTTATGATGCCATCCACATGCTAGACAACAACAAAGCTTGTGGTATGGATTGCATTTCTGCAGAGCATCTAAAAAATGCCAGTTATAGACTCAGTCCATTTCTAGCCATGTGTCTCACTGGAATTATGGTTCATGGTGTTCTACCGAACTCTATTATGTCAGTACTGTTAGTGCCTGTTGTTAAAGATAAGGCTGGTAAACTGAACAGCATAGACAACTATCGACCCATTGCATTGGCCAGTATCTTGTCTAAAGTGTTTGAGAGAATTATTTGATTGAAATTGGAAATGTATATTCTGACGGCAGAAAATCAGTTTGGTTTTTAAAGAAAACATGGTACTGATCTCTGTATCTATGCTCTGAAGGAGATTGTCTCAGGTACACAAGTCTTAATTTATCTGTATTTTTATGCTTTATTGATGCTTACAAAGCTTTCGATCGAATTTGTCATGAAAAACTGTTTATGAAGCTAATAGCGAGAGGTGTCCCTAAACCTCTTGTGAGGATTTTGGTGTTCTGGTATGCCAATCAAACTTTTCATGTTAAATGGGACAATGTTGTATCAGCTCCTTTCCATGTTGGTAACGGAATTCGACAAGGAGGAATTTGATTTCCCTTTTTGTTTAATATGGATATGGACGACTTATCAAGCCAGCTGAATAAGACAAATACAGGCTGTCTTGTTGGTGAATCTATTTTCAATCATCTGATGTACGCAGATTATCTGGTTCCACTCAGCCTGTTGCAACAGATGCTATGGGTGTGCTCTCAGTATGGCTTAGATCATGATATAAAATATAATGCAAAGAAAAGCCACATAATGATAGTCAGAAGTAATCAGGACAGGAAATTAACCTTCCATACCTTTTATTTATCTGGCAGTCCCCTTGGTGTTTGTGAGGAAATAAAATATCTGCCATGTCATTTCTGATGATTGGACAGATGACAACGATATGTATCAACAGCGCTGTAAAATATATTCTCAGGCCAGTATGTTATTAAGGACGTTTTCTATGTGCTCAGATTCAGTTTAATGTTCCCTGTTTAGAACCTACATAACACCATTGTACACTGCTCATTTGTGGTCTATGTACAGGTAAAGGAGTATACAGATACTGAAAGTAGCCTACAATGGTGCTTTTAGATTGCTACTTAATGTGCCAAGGTGGCATAGTGCTAGTCAGTTGTTTGTGTCTAAGCACGTACCAACCTGTAAGGCAATCCTGAGACAACTGATGTATGGTTTCAATGATGCTTTTAGATTGCTACTTAATGTGCCTAGGTGGCATAGTGCTGGTCAGTTGTTTCTGTCTAAGCACGTACCAACCTGTAAGGCACTCCTGAGACAACTGATGTATGGTTTCATGTGTCGACTGGACAAGTCTGAGAACTGAATAGTAGAGGCTCTGGTCAACCCTCTAAAGAGCTGCTATCGATTACTTGGAACTTAAGACTACATTGGCACAAAAGTCCTAATACTTTTTATGCACTGTATTATCTATGTTTTATGTTTTCGTTTTACTCTCTTTTTTATAGCTCTATGTCTGTTAATTTATGTGGAACTTGGCGTCTGAAATAAAGATTTATATATATATAAATACATATATATATATATCAATGTTTCAGGATTTGTATAACTTTTTACCATTGCATACAAAATCGGAAATGCAATACTAAAAAGATCAGCTTTTGTTAAGAGATCCAAGATTACAAGATCCACAAGGCCTTTGCTAGAAACCAAGGAATGAGTGGGGGCTTGGTCAGCCCACACTCTCCTGAAATGTTGCGTGTGCGTCTTGCCAAGCCCGCGCGTGTGTAAGTTAAGGCTGAGTGTGTGAGGATGTGGAGCACGCGCGGGCAGGAGGAGGGGAGACATTCATTGGAAATTTGGCTAGAAATTAGCCAAGCAAGCATGTTTCAAATATTCACCAAAAATCGACCTTTGATCTTACAGTCAACTTTTTCACAGATTTGTGTTATAAACATTCTCAAGAGTCTTCATATGAACTTGTGATTGAATCAGAGTATCAGTTTTTGACTGGCTGATGTGTAAAGCATTATTTTAGCGTTAGCGATAAGTTCAATTTGCTTTATATCAATCATTTTTGGAGATATGAAGTTGCCTTTGCACACGGTAACATGTTGTACTGTCTTCCATCGATATACCAAGTTTCGTGTTGATATCTCAAAGATTTGCTGAGACATGACTTCACATCCTGTTTGGCGGCTTTTCTGATGAATTTGATTGGCTGTACCGGACAAACGGTTGCGAGGATCAAAATTATTTTCGATAACTTTTGTGAGGCTTGGTCTGAAGATCATCTCTGGTAACTTTGAAGAAGATATGACAAAAATTGTAGGAGGAGTAGGCTTTCAAAGGTTTTTGATAAAACCGGAAATAGCGGAAAATCTACATAACCGGAAATTGACGCCATGGGGTGCGTTGAACTCGGCTTGATCCAGGGAATCCAATGGTACCTCATTTTCGAAAATGGGTCATACGGTTCAAAAGTTGCGTGTGTAAACACAAGTCCAACTTTGACCCGTTGGTGGCGCTGGAGTGGTCTAATGGGAGACATGAAACTTGGTGTAGGTATAGAATCAACTGTCCTTAATGAGTGTGCCAAATTTCACAAAAAGTTGTCGAAGGGTTCTAGGGGCTGCCATTGACTTCCATGGAACAAGAATAATAATAATAATAATAATAAAACTAACAATAACAATAGGTTTCCTCCTGACGGAGGAATCCTAATAATAATAAAACTAACAATAACAATAGGTTTCCTCCTGACGGAGGAATCCTAATAAAACTAACAATAACAATAGGTTTCCTCCTGACGGAGGAATCCTAAATATAACTGCAAGCAGTAATGGCGGATTCCTCCAAACATTGCGAACCATTGAAAAATGTATATTCTTGACAAATTGGAACTGTATAGAAAAATCTATGCTGCAGAATTACCAATGGGATACCAAATCTGAAATATAATACCATCAAGATCCACAAGGGCCTTTATTTCAACCCAAGGAGTGAAGGGAGGGGGCTTGGTTAGCCTATCCATTCCAGAAAGCCTTTGTGCTCTAGGGCGTGGAATGTAGCGCCACCTATGGGTAATGGTGGGACAGTTGTGGTGTGGTAATTACCCTTCAGTCATGATGCTGGGATGAATGTAGGCCTATATGTAGAGACCAGGGAGACAGACACACCGGCCAGCTGCCCTGATGGGTCCGTGGTAGATCATTAATGCGGGTTGTATCCTACAACGCTCGTGGCCTCCGAGTAGGACATACTGCTGCTGATAGATCAAGACGTTTGGTGGTGGACACATTGCTGGACGAGAGTGACATTGTCTGCCTTCAAGAAACCTGGATGACCAAGCAAGATCTGGACAAATTGAACTCCCTACACAAGAACTTTCATGGTGCTGGAGAGTCCACTACCGATCTCAGCATGAGAATGGTTTGTGGGAGGATAGCTGGTGGTGTAGCTATACTGTGGAACATAAAATATGACCCAACGGTAAAGGTGGTGTGGCTTAACGTTGACTGGGCCATTGGGTTGGAGTTTAATCACAATGAAAATAAATGTACTATTGTAAATGTGTACACACCATATGAATCCTATGACCATGAGGATGAATTTCAGAACAGGTTAGCTTTTATTCAGTCCTTCATAGAGGACAATAGTTCATGTTGTGTCTATGTCATGGGTGATTTTAATGCTGACATGTCAGATAAGTGTTTATTCGCACAACATCTGCAGCAGTTCTGTAATGAAACTAAATTAATTATATCAAGCGTTATTGCCTGATACAAGTTTTACCTATATAAGTGAAACGTGGCACACAACTTCCTGGCTAGACCATATTGTAACCACAGCCGATGCTCATGACTCACTGGAAAGTATAGAGATGTGTTATGGGCTGGCCACCACTGATCACATACCAGTTGCTATGCTGCTAAATGTTGAGAGTGTACCCTTGTTGCTGGCCCCCCAAGAAAACTGGACTGGTCAAAATTGACCAAAGAGGTTATGCACAGATATTCTCTATTAACTGACAGCTTACATAGTGATGTTGCATTTTCTAGGGATGCCCTAATGTGCACGGATATGAACTGCAAGGATAAACATCATGCTGAAAAGCTCTGTGCCATGTATGATGATATTGTCAAATGTCTTTATGCTTTCAGTGAAGGTTTTATTAATCACAAGAGTAAGGTCCCTAACGCACGGCCTGTCTGGAATGAGTTTGTGTCTGAGCAACATGCTGCTGCTAGAGAAGCCTTTAGAGTCTGGTCAGAGGCAGGCAGACCCAGACAGAGAGTGCTGCTTGATAACAAAAACCTCACAAATGCTAGATTTAAATATGCACTCGTTTCATTAAGAGAAATGAAAACACAATGAGAGCAGACTCGCTGGCCAGAAAGATGCAGAATAACAATCTTACTGACTTCTGGAAGGAGGTCAAGATCATAAATAATAACAGAACTCCCCTCCCTTCTGATATCAAAGGGGTTAGTTGTCCAGAGAAGATTGCTGATCTATGGCATGAGCACTACAGTAAACTATTTAATTGTGTTCAAAGTAACACAGTGAGAATTGATAATCAATATAAAGGTATCTCTGCAGACTTGATAGTTAGATCAGTAGATATTTATGATGCCATCCACATGCTAGACAACAACAAAGCTTGTGGTATGGATTCCATTTCTGCAGAGCATCTAAAAAATGCCAGTTATAGACTCAGTCCATTTCTAGCCATGTGTCTCACTGGAATTATGGTTCATGGTGTTCTACCGAACTCTATTATGTCAGTACTGTTAGTGCCTGTTGTTAAAGATAAGGCTGGTAAACTGAACAGCATAGACAACTATCGACCCATGGCATTGGCCAGTATCTTGTCTAAAGTGTTTGAGAGAATTATTTGATTGAAATTGGAAATGTATATTCTGACTGCAGAAAATCAGTTTGGTTTTAAAAGAAAACATGGTACTGATCTCTGTATCTATGCTCTGAAGGAGATTGTCTCAGGTACACAAGTCTTAATTCATCTGTATTTTATGCTTTATTGATGCTTACAAAGCTTTCGATCGAATTTGTCATGAAAAACTGTTTATGAAGCTAATAGCGAGAGTTGTCCCTAAACCTCTTGTGAGGATTTTGGTGTTCTGGTATGCCAATCAAACTTTTCATGTTAAATGGGACAATGTTGTATCAGCTCCTTTCCATGTTGGTAACGGAGTTCGACAAGGACTCAAGCATATATATATATCAATGTTTCAGGATTTGTATAACTTTTTACCATTGCATACAAAATCGGAAATGCAATACTAAAAAGATCAGCTTTTGTTAAGAGATCCAAGATTACAAGATCCACAAGGCCTTGGCTAGAAACCAAGGAATGAGTGGGGGCTTGGTCAGCCCACACTCTCCTGAAATGTTGAGTGTGCGTCTTGCCAAGCCCGCGCGTGTGTAAGTTAAGACTGAGTGTGTGAGGATGTGGAGCACGCGCGGGCAGGAGGAGGGGAGACATTCATTGGAAATTTGGCTGGAAATTAGCCAAGCAAGCATGTTTCAAATATTCACCAAAAATCGACCTTTGATCTTACAGTCAACTTTTTCACAGATTTGTGTTATAAACATTCTCAAGAGTCTTCATATGAACTTGTGATTGAATCAGAGTATCAGTTTTTGACTGGCTGATGTGTAAAGCATTATTTTAGCGTTAGCGATAAGTTCAATTTGCTTTATATCAATCATTTTTGGAGATATGAAGTTGCCTTTGCACACGGTAACATGTTGTAGTGTCTTCCATCGATATACCAAGTTTCGTGTTGATATCTCAAAGATTTGCTGAGACATGACTTCACATCCTGTTTGGCGGCTTTTCTGAGGAATTTGATTGGCTGTACCGGACAAAGGGTTGTGAGGATCAAAATTCTTTTCGATAACTTTTGTGACGCTTGGTCTGAAGATCATCTCTGGTAACTTTGAAGAAGATATGACAAAAATTGTAGGAGGAGTAGGCTTTCAAAGGTTTTTGATAAAACCGGAAGTAGCGGAAAATCTATATAACCGGAAATTGACGCCATGGGGTGCGTTGAACTCGGCTTGAACCAGGGAATCCAATGGTACCTCATTTTTGAAAATGGGTCATACGGTTCAAAAGTTGCGTGTGTAAACACAAGTCCAACTTTGACCCGTTGGTGGCGCTGGAGTGGTCTAATGTGAGACATGAAACTTGGTGTAGGTATAGAATCAACTGTCCTTAATGAGTGTGCCAAATTTCACAAAAAGTTGTCGAAGTGTTCTAGGGGCTGCCATTGACTTCCATGGAACAAGAATAATAATAACAAGAATAATAATAATAAATATAACTGCAAGCAGTAATGGCGGATTCCTCCAAACATTGCGAACCATTGAAAAATGTATATTCTTGACAAATTGGAACTGTATAGAAAAATCTATGCTGCAGAATTACCAATGGGATACCAAATCTGAAATATAATACCACCAGGATCCACAAGGGCCTTTATTTCAACTCAAGGAGTGAAGGGAGGGGGCTTGGTTAGCCTATCCATTCCAGAAAGCCTTTGTGCTTTAGGGCGTGGAATGTAGCGCCACATATGGGTAATGGTGGGACAGTTGTGGTTTGGTAATTACCCTTGGTCTATACTTTCAAAAAAGCTCGACCAGAGCATACCCCCCGCTCTCAGGGTACCGAGCTTCAGCTCAGTCATGATGCTGGGATGAATGTAGGCCTATATGTAGAGACCAGGGAGACAGACACACCGGCCAGCTGCCCTGATGGGTCCGTGGTAGATCATTAATGCGGGTTGTATCCTACAACGCTCGTGGCCTCCGAGTAGGACATACTGCTGCTGATAGATCAAGACGTTTGGTGGTGGACACATTGCTGGACGAGAGTGACATTGTCTGCCTTCAAGAAACCTGGATGACCAAGCAAGATCTGGACAAATTGAACTCCCTACACAAGAACTTTCATGGTGCTGGAGAGTCCACTACCGATCTCAGCATGAGAATGGTTTGTGGGAGGATAGCTGGTGGTGTAGCTATACTGTGGAACATAAAATATGACCCAACGGTAAAGGTGGTGTGGCTTAACGTTGACTGGGCTATTGGGTTGGAGTTTAATCACAATGAAAATAAATGTACTATTGTAAATGTGTACACACCATATGAATCCTATGACCATGAGGATGAATTTCAGAACAGGTTAGCTTTTATTCAGTCCTTCATAGAGGACAATAGTTCATGTTGTGTCTATGTCATGGGTGATTTTAATGCTGACATGTCAGATAAGTGTTTATTCGCACAACATCTGCAGCAGTTCTGTAATGAAACTAAATTAATTATATCAAGCGTTATTGCCTGATACAAGTTTTACCTATATAAGTGAAACGTGGCACACAACTTCCTGGCTAGACCATATTGTAACCACAGCCGATTCTCATGACTCACTGGAAAGTATAGAGATGTGTTATGGGCTGGCCACCACTGATCACATACCAGTTGCTATGCTGCTAAATGTTGAGAGTGTACCCTTGTTGCTGGCCCCCCAAGAAAACTGGACTGGTCAAAATTGACTAAAGAGGTTCGGCACAGATATTCTCTATTAACTAATTCTCGGATATGAACTGCAAGGATAAACATAATGCTGAAAAGCTCTGTGCCATGTATGATGATATTGTCAAATGTCTTTATGCTTCCAGTGAACCTTTTATTAATCACAAGAGTAAGGTCCCTAACGCACGGCCTGTCTGGAATGAGTTTGTGTCTGAGCAACATGCTGCTGCTAGAGAAGCCTTTAGAGTCTGGTCAGAGGCAGGCAGACCCAGACAGAGAGTGCTGCTTGATAACAAAAACCTCACAAATGCTAGATTTAAATATGCACTCGTTTCATTAAGAGAAATGAAAACACAATGAGAGCAGACTCGCTGGCCAGAAAGATGCAGAATAACAATCTTACTGACTTCTGGAAGGAGGTCAAGATCATAAATAATAACAGAACTCCCCTCCCTTCTGATATCAAAGGGGTTAGTTGTCCAGAGAAGATTGCTGATCTATGGCATGAGCACTACAGTAAACTATTTAATTGTGTTCAAAGTAACACAGTGAGAATTGATAATCAATATAAAGGTATCTCTGCAGACTTGATAGTTAGATCAGTAGATATTTATGATGCCATCCACATGCTAGACAACAACAAAGCTTGTGGTATGGATTCCATTTCTGCAGAGCATCTAAAAAATGCCAGTTATAGACTCAGTCCATTTCTAGCCATGTGTCTCACTGGAATTATGGTTCATGGTGTTCTACCGAACTCTATTATGTCAGTACTGTTAGTGCCTGTTGTTAAAGATAAGGCTGGTAAACTGAACAGCATAGACAACTGTAGCGCCTCTCTAGTTTGGTGGATTTGTAATGAGAGGTGGCTAACCTGAGTTCGTTAGTAATTGTTACTAACTTAAACCAATTTAACATATGAAAAAAACAATACAACCAACTGTTAAACAAAAACAGGAAAGATTTACTTCAGACAAAAAATCAGTTCTTCAGTTATTGGTTCAACATTTACATGACATCGTAATGCACATGGACACACAATACAAACTAGCCGGCAATGCTAACTACACGAATACCTTAATTCAGTACAGTTCTACGGTGCAGGCCTGAGTGTAGCTCGTGTGCGTTGTAGCCGTAAACAAAATGGCTGTTTCGCCAGGATGGCACAAAATAACAAGGAGCTGGTACCTCGGATCAGCAGTGCGGTAGCACACGCACTGCGGCAGAAGGGCGGCAGCAGGTGAAGGAGAGACCGACCAAATACTCTCGTGGATTTACGAGACGAACCAACTCAGGAAGAAGACTGAGGACGACGACAATCCCGACCTCCACCGGCTCCAACCTGGCACTCGCTGTCGCTAGTCTGGCGGCAAAGCCCGTGCTTAATCCAAAACCGCCAACAGCCAAACTCCTCTTTCTGGGTTATTGTTGTTGGTTGAGATATTCACCCAACAATATAAACATAACACCACTAATGATAATATAAAATCTTCACTCTTGGTATTTTACCGTACGCTACAATTTTCTTCTCCCTCCAACTCCTCCGCTCGCTCTGTCTTTTTCTACTCCAACCTCATCTACCCCAACTTCCCGTGTTACCCTGCCCTTTGACCTCAAACCGGATTGGCTTAACATCATAATCAAAATTAAAGCAACAACATAGATTCACAAAACATTCATCTTACTCTCTTCATATTTGTAACCGGTACATTTTAACATGCGTTTTTTAAACAACAGATATACATTTCCAAATGCTGTATTCAGTAAAACATGAACAATATGCATTTCTCATCAAATCAAAATCATACTCTCAAACCTTAAAGTCTATTTATTAAACTATGAACTTAAGTATTATGTATTCAAACTTTTATATTTATGTAATAGGATTGTTTCAACAGAAATGTTTACCACCCGGGCTACACAACTATCGACCCATTGCATTGGCCAGTATCTTGTCTAAAGTGTTTGAGAGAATTATTTGATTGAAATTGGAAATGTATATTCTGACTGCAGAAAATCAGTTTGGTTTTAAAAGAAAACATGGTACTGATCTCTGTATCTATGCTCTGAAGGAGATTGTCTCAGGTACACAAGTCTTAATTCATCTGTATTTTTATGCTTTATTGATGCTTACAAAGCTTTCGATCGAATTTGTCATGAAAAACTGTTTATGAAGCTAATAGCGAGAGGTGTCCCTAAACCTCTTGTGAGGATTTTGGTGTTCTGGTATGCCAATCAAACTTTTCATGTTAAATGGGACAATGTTGTATCAGCTCCTTTCCATGTTGGTAACGGAGTTCGACAAGGAGGAATTTGATTTCCCTTTTTGTTTAATATGGATTTGGACGACTTATCAAGCCAGCTGATTAAGACAAATACAGGCTGTCTTGTTGGTGAATCTATTGTCAATCATCTGATGTACGCAAATGATCTGGTTCCACTCAGCCTGTTGCAACAGATGCTATGGGTGTGCTCTCAGTATGGCTTAGATCATGATATAAAATATAATGCAAAGAAAAGCCACATAATGATAGTCAGAAGTAATCAGGACAGGAAATTAACCTTCCCTACCTTTTATTTATCTGGCAGTCCCCTTGGTGTTTGTGAGGAAATAAAATATCTGGGCCATGTCATTTCTGATGATTGGACAGATGACAACGATATGTATCAACAGCGCTGTCAAATATATTCTCAGGCCAGTATGTTATTAAGGACGTTTTCTATGTGCTCAGATTCAGTTAAATGTTCCCTGTTTAGAACCTACATAACACCATTGTACACTGCTCATTTGTGGTCTATGTACAGGAAAAGGAGTATACAGATACTGAAAGTAGCCTACAATGATGCTTTTAGATTGCTACTTAATGTGCCAAGGTGGCATAGTGCTAGTCAGTTGTTTGTGTCTAAGCACGTACCAACCTGTAAGGCAATCCTGAGACAACTGATGTATGGTTTCAATGATGCTTTTAGATTGCTACTTAATGTGCCTAGGTGGCATAGTGCTGGTCAGTTGTTTCTGTCTAAGCACAAACCAACCTGTAAGGCACTCCTGAGACAACTGATGTATGGTTTAATGTGTCGACTGGACAAGTCTGAGAACTGAATAGTAGAGGCTCTGGTCAACCCTCTAAAGAGCTGCTATCGATTACTTGGAACTTAAGACTACATTGGCACAAAAGTCTTCATACTTTTTATGCACTGTATTATCTGTGTTTTATGTTTTTGTTTTACTCTCTTTTTTATAGCTCTGTGTCTGTTATTTTATGTGGAACTTGGCGTCTGAAATAAAGATTTATATATATATATAAATACATATATATATATATATATATCAATGTTTCAGGATTTGTATAACTTTTTACCATTGCATACAAAATCGGAAATGCAATACCAAAAAGATCAGCTTTTGTTAAGAGATCCAAGATTACAAGATCCACAAGGCCTTTGCTAGAAACTAAGGAATGAGTGGGGGCTTGGTCAGCCCACACTCTCCTGAAATGTTGCGTGTGCGTCTTGCCAAGCCCGCGCGTGTGTAAGTTAAGGCTGAGGGTGTGAGGATGTGGAGCACGCGCGGGCAGGAGGAGGGGAGACATTCATTGGAAATTTGGCTAGAAATTAGCCAAGCAAGCATGTTTCAAATATTCACCAAAAATCGACCTTTGATCTTACAGTCAACTTTTTCACAGATTTGTGTTATAAACATTCTCAAGAGTCTTCATATGAACTTGTGATTGAATCAGAGTATTAGTTTTTGACTGGCTGATGTGTAAAGCATTATTTTAGCGTTAGCGATAAGTTCAATTTGCTTTATATCAATCTTTTTTGGAGATATGAAGTTGCCTTTGCACACGGTAACATGTTGTAGTGTCTTCCATCGATATACCAAGTTTCGTGTTGATATCTCAAAGATTTGCTGAGACATGACTTCACATCCTGTTTGGCGGCTTTTCTGATGAATTTGATTGGCTGTACCGGACAAACGGTTGTGAGGATCAAAATTCTTTTCGATAACTTTTGTGAGACTTGGTCTGAAGATCATCTCTGGTAACTTTGAAGAAGATATGACAAAAATTGTAGGAGGAGTAGGCTTTCAAAGGTTTTTCATAAAACCGGAAATAGCGGAAAATCTATATAACCGGAAATTGACGCCATGGGGTGCGTTGAACTCGGCTTGATCCAGGGAATCCAATGGTGCCTCATTTTTGAAAATCGGTCATACGGTTCAAAAGTTGCGTGTGTAAACACAAGTCCAACTTTGACCCGTTGGTGGCGCTGGAGTGGTCTAATGGGAGACATGAAACTTGGTGTAGGTATAGAATCAACTGTCCTTAATGAGTGTGCAAAATTTCACAAAAAGTTGTCGAAGGGTTCTAGGGGCTGCCATTGACTTCCATGGAACAAGAATAATAATAATAATAAAACTAACAATAACAATAGGTTTCCTCCTGACGGAGGAATCCTAAATATAACTGCAAGCAGTAATGGCGGATTCCTCCAAACATTGCGAACCATTGAAAAATGTATATTCTTGACAAATTGGAACTGTATAGAAAAATCTATGCTGCAGAATTACCAATGGGATACCAAATCTGAAATATAATACCACCAGGATCAACAAGGGCCTTTATTTCAACTCAAGGAGTGAAGGGAAGGGGGCTTGGTTAGCCTATCCATTCCAGAAAGCCTTTGTGCTTTAGGGCGTGGAATGTAGCGCCACATATGGGTAATGGTGGGACAGTTGTGGTTTGGTAATTACCCTTGGTCTATACTTTCAAAAAAGCTCGACCAGAGAATACCCCCCGCTCTCAGGGTACCGAGCTTCAGCTCAGTCATGATGCTGGGATGAATGTAGGCCTATATGTAGAGACCAGGGAGACAGACACACCGGCCAGCTGCCCTGATGGGTCCGTGGTATTTCATTAATGCGGGTTGTATCCTACAACGCTCGTGGCCTACGAGTAGGACATACTGCTGCTGATAGATCAAGACGTTTGGTGGTGGACACATTGCTGGACGAGAGTGACATTGTCTGCCTTCAAGAAACCTGGATGACCAAGCAAGATCTGGACAAATTGAACTCCCTACACAAGAACTTTCATGGTGCTGGAGAGTCCACTACTGATCTCAGCATGAGAATGGTTTGTGGGAGGATAGCTGGTGGTGTAGCTATACTGTGGAACATAAAATATGACCCAACGGTAAAGGTGGTGTGGCTTAACGTTGACTGGGCTATTGGGTTGGAGTTTAATCACAATGAAAATAAATGTACTATTGTAAATGTGTACACACCATATGAATCCTATGACCATGAGGATGAATTTCAGAACAGGTTAGCTTTTATTCAGTCCTTCATAGAGGACAATAGTTCATGTTGTGTCTATGTCATGGGTGATTTTAATGCTGACATGTCAGATAAGTGTTTATTCGCACAACATCTGCAGCAGTTCTGTAATGAAACTAAATTAATTATATCAAGCGTTATTGCCTGATACAAGTTTTACCTATATAAGTGAAACGTGGCACACAACTTCCTGGCTAGACCATATTGTAACCACAGCCGATTCTCATGACTCACTGGAAAGTATAGAGATGTGTTATGGGCTGGCCACCACTGATCACATACCAGTTGCTATGCTGCTAAATGTTGAGAGTGTACCCTTGTTGCTGGCCCCCCAAGAAAACTGGACTGGTCAAAATTGACCAAAGAGGTTCGGCACAGATATTCTCTATTAACTAATTCTCGGATATGAACTGCAAGGATAAACATAATGCTGAAAAGCTCTGTGCCATGTATGATGATATTGTCAAATGTCTTTATGCTTCCAGTGAACCTTTTATTAATCACAAGAGTAAGGTCCCTAACGCACGGCCTGTCTGGAATGAGTTTGTGTCTGAGCAACATGCTGCTGCTAGAGAAGCCTTTAGAGTCTGGTCAGAGGCAGGCAGACCCAGACAGAGAGTGCTGCTTGATAACAAAAACCTCACAAATGCTAGATTTAAATATGCACTCGTTTCATTAAGAGAAATGAAAACACAATGAGAGCAGACTCGCTGGCCAGAAAGATGCAGAATAACAATCTTACTGACTTCTGGAAGGAGGTCAAGATCATAAATAATAACAGAACTCCCCTCCCTTCTGATATCAAAGGGGTTAGTTGTCCAGAGAAGATTGCTGATCTATGGCATGAGCACTACAGTAAACTATTTAATTGTGTTCAAAGTAACACAGTGAGAATTGATAATCAATATAAAGGTATCTCTGCAGACTTGATAGTTAGATCAGTAGATATTTATGATGCCATCCACATGCTAGACAACAACAAAGCTTGTGGTATGGATTCCATTTCTGCAGAGCATCTAAAAAATGCCAGTTATAGACTCAGTCCATTTCTAGCCATGTGTCTCACTGGAATTATGGTTCATGGTGTTCTACCGAACTCTATTATGTCAGTACTGTTAGTGCCTGTTGTTAAAGATAAGGCTGGTAAACTGAACAGCATAGACAACTGTAGCGCCTCTCTAGTTTGGTGGATTTGTAATGAGAGGTGGCTAACCTGAGTTCGTTAGTAATTGTTACTAACTTAAACCAATTTAACATATGAAAAAAACAATACAACCAACTGTTAAACAAAAACAGGAAAGATTTACTTCAGACAAAAAATCAGTTCTTCAGTTATTGGTTCAACATTTACATGACATCGTAATGCACATGGACACACAATACAAACTAGCCGGCAATGCTAACTACACGAATACCTTAATTCAGTACAGTTCTACGGTGCAGGCCTGAGTGTAGCTCGTGTGCGTTGTAGCCGTAAACAAAATGGCTGTTTCGCCAGGATGGCACAAAATAACAAGGAGCTGGTACCTCGGATCAGCAGTGCGGTAGCACACGCACTGCGGCAGAAGGGCGGCAGCAGGTGAAGGAGAGACCGACCAAATACTCTCGTGGATTTACGAGACGAACCAACTCAGGAAGAAGACTGAGGACGACGACAATCCCGACCTCCACCGGCTCCAACCTGGCACTCGCTGTCGCTAGTCTGGCGGCAAAGCCTGTGCTTAATCCAAAACCGCCAACAGCCAAACTCCTCTTTCTGGGTTGTTGTTGTTGGTTGAGATATTCACCCATCAATATAAACATAACACCACTAATGATAATATAAAATCTTCAGTCTTGGTATTTTACCGTACGCTACAATTTTCTTCTCCCTCCAACTCCTCCGCTCGCTCTGTCTTTTTCTACTCCAACCTCATCTACCCCAACTTCCCGTGTTACCCTGCCCTTTGACCTCAAACCGGATTGGCTTAACATCATAATCAAAATTAAAGCAACAACATAGATTCACAAAACATTCATCTTACTCTCTTCATATTTGTAACCGGTACATTTTAACATGCGTTTTTTAAACAACAGATATACATTTCCAAATGCTGTATTCAGTAAAACATGAACAATATGCATTTCTCATCAAATCAAAATCATACTCTCAAACCTTAAAGTCTATTTATTAAACTATGAACTTAAGTATTATGTATTCAAACTTTTATATTTATGTAATAGGATTGTTTCAACAGAAATGTTTACCACCCGGGCTACACAACTATCGACCCATTGCATTGGCCAGTATCTTGTCTAAAGTGTTTGAGAGAATTATTTGATTGAAATTGGAAATGTATATTCTGACTGCAGAAAATCAGTTTGGTTTTAAAAGAAAACATGGTACTGATCTCTGTATCTATGCTCTGAAGGAGATTGTCTCAGGTACACAAGTCTTAATTCATCTGTATTTTTATGCTTTATTGATGCTTACAAAGCTTTCGATCGAATTTGTCATGAAAAACTGTTTATGAAGCTAATAGCGAGAGGTTTCCCTAAACCTCTTGTGAGGATTTTGGTGTTCTGGTATGCCAATCAAACTTTTCATGTTAAATGGGACAATGTTGTATCAGCTGCTTTCCATGTTGGTAACGGAGTTCGACAAGGAGGAATTTGATTTCCCTTTTTGTTTAATATGGATATGGACGACTTATCAAGCCAGCTGAATAAGACAAATACAGGCTGTCTTGTTGGTGAATCTATTGTCAATCATCTGATGTACGCAGATTATCTGGTTCCACTCAGCCTGTTGCAACAGATGCTATGGGTGTGCTCTCAGTATGGCTTAGATCATGATATAAAATATAATGCAAAGAAAAGCCACATAATGATAGTCAGAAGTAATCAGGACAGGAAATTAACCTTCCCTACCTTTTATTTATCTGGCAGTCCCCTTGGTGTTTGTGAGGAAATAAAATATCTGCCATGTCATTTCTGATGATTGGACAGATGACAACGATATGTATCAACAGCGCTGTAAAATATATTCTCAGGCCAGTATGTTATTAAGGACGTTTTCTATGTGCTCAGATTCAGTTTAATGTTCCCTGTTTAGAACCTACATAACACCATTGTACACTGCTCATTTGTGGTCTATGTACAGGTAAAGGAGTATACAGATACTGAAAGTAGCCTACAATGATGCTTTTAGATTGCTACTTAATGTGCCAAGGTGGCATAGTGCTAGTCAGTTGTTTGTGTCTAAGCACGTACCAACCTGTAAGGCAATCCTGAGACAACTGATGTATGGTTTCAATGATGCTTTTAGATTGCTACTTAATGTGCCTAGGTGGCATTGTGCTGGTCAGTTGTTTCTGTCTAAGCACGTACCAACCTGTAAGGCACTCCTGAGACAACTGATGTATGGTTTCATGTGTCGACTGGACAAGTCTGAGAACTGAATAGTAGAGGCCCTGGTCAACCCTCTAAAGAGCTGCTATCGATTACTTGGAACTTAAGACTACATTGGCACAAAAGTCTTCATACTTTTTATGCACTGTATTATCTATGTTTTATGTTTTCGTTTTACTCTCTTTTTTATAGCTCTATGTCTGTTATTTTATGTGGAACTTGGCGTCTGAAATAAAGATTTATATATATATAAATACATATATATATATCAATGTTTCAGGATTTGTATAACTTTTTACCATTGCATACAAAATCGGAAATGCAATACTCAAAAGATCAGCTTTTGTTAAGAGATCCAAGATTACAAGATCCACAAGGCCTTGGCTAGAAACCAAGGAATGAGTGGGGGCTTGGTCAGCCCACACTCTCCTGAAATGTTGCGTGTGCGTCTTGCCAAGCCCGCGCGTGTGTAAGTTAAGGCTGAGTGTGTGAGGATGTGGAGCACGCGCGGGCAGGAGGAGGGGAGACATTCATTGGAAATTTGGCTAGAAATTAGCCAAGCAAGCATGTTTCAAATATTCACCAAAAATCGACCTTTGATCTTACAGTCAACTTTTTCACAGATTTGTGTTATAAACATTCTCAAGAGTCTTCATATGAACTTGTGATTGAATCAGAGTATCAGTTTTTGACTGGCTGATGTGTAAAGCATTATTTTAGCGTTAGCGATAAGTTCAATTTGCTTTATATCAATCATTTTTGGAGATATGAAGTTGCCTTTGCACACGGTAACATGTTTTAGTGTCTTCCATCGATATACCAAGTTTCGTGTTGATATCTCAAAGATTTGCTGAGACATGACTTCACATCCTGTTTGGCGGCTTTTCTGATGAATTTGATTGGCTGTACCGGACAAACGGTTGTGAGGATCAAAATTATTTTCGATAACTTTTGTGAGGCTTGGTCTGAAGATCATCTCTGGTAACTTTGAAGAAGATATGACAAAAATTGTAGGAGGAGTAGGCTTTCAAAGGTTTTTGATAAAACCGGAAGTAGCGGAAAATCTATATAACCGGAAATTGACGCCATGGGGTGCGTTGAACTCGGCTTGAACCAGGGAATCCAATGGTACCTCATTTTTGAAAATCGGTCATACGGTTCAAAAGTTACGTGTGTAAACACAAGTCCAACTTTGACCCGTTGGTGGCGCTGGAGTGGTCTAATGGGAGACATGAAACTTGGTGTAGGTATAGAATCAACTGTCCTTAATGAGTGTGCCAAATTTCACAAAAAGTTGTCGAAGTGTTCTAGGGGCTGCCATTGACTTCCATGGAACAAGAATAATAATAATAATAATAATAAAACTAACAATAACAATAGGTTTCCTCCTGACGGAGGAATCCTAATAATAATAATAAAACTAACAATAACAATAGGTTTCCTCCTGACGGAGGAATCCTAATAAAACTAACAATAACAATAGGTTTCCTCCTGACGGAGGAATCCTAATAAAACTAACAATAACAATAGGTTTCCTCCTGACGGAGGAATCCTAATAATACCACCAATAACAATAGGGTTCCCTCCTACCGGAGGAACCCTAATAACTGCAAGCAGTAATGGCGGATTCCTCCAAACATTGCGAACCATTGAAAAATGTATATTCTTGAAAAATTGTAACTGTATAGAAAAACCAATGCTGCAGACTTACCAATGGGATACCAAATCTGACCAAATCCAAATATGGCTGCAAGCAGCAATGAGGTGGCCAAGTAGTCAAATGACCCAGAAAACATTACGACATCCTTAAAAGAGGGTAACGAGTACAAGCAGCAAACACACAACCACAACTCTACAAACAGTTAATTCACAGTTGAGTGAATTACAAAAAGTAAAAACATGGGTCTGTAACAGTTATGTTGTCAAGAATCCTCACATTCATTTTTCTAACCTCAAAAGTGGATCCTTGGTCGTCTGGACCAGCCATCCTCTTCTTGGCTGCCATAGATCGTTTCGTGGAACGTGGCATCTAAAAAAAACAGAGAAAGCATCAAAGCACTTTTTTTACTTGACACATCCAATATTTCCCTATATTCTAGTTCTACTGTGTACATTCGAATTTAACACACAACGAAGCAGATTCTAGACTATAAAAACACATTTATAAATATAGATAAATTGTTACATTGGTATGAGTCCTTGACTTTTTTTTGGACAGATGATCCTACTATAGCTATGGAGAACAGACAATAGATAATTCCTGGAATTTCTGCTGCTACTTAGACGTTCTTAACAGACCGACTTTGATTGTTCGCTTAAATATGTTTCCTCGTTTCCACAACATCGAGTTATTTAACACTTGGTTAGCACTAGCCTTGGTCACAAATTTGGATTTAAATTGTCCGGACACGTTCTAACATCGTTGTTTCTCAAAACAATTAGCACTAGGCTACGGCTAGCACTACAGCTCTCTTATCAAACAAGTTAAAAACCTACTGTAGAACGTAACCCGTTAACGAGTAGCGTCACATATATGTGATCTTTCGAATGTGGGTCCCACTGCTAACATCACAAATAATGTTCAAAGTTTTATAGCTTGCAAACGTTCAATACATACTGTAAAAAGAGAAATCCTTAGCTCAGCTAGCCTAGCTAAAAGTTGCTAATATATGTTGTATAACACACGCCTTAAAACAGTCTCAAATAGTCTTCAAGTTATCGTACAAATAACAACGCTCAAATACATGTTTTGTATGTTACTTGTAACCTTTGATTACTCACAGTCAAATAGCGAAACGATGAAAAGTTCAAAGGGCTGCAGTAGAAGTGAATCGTTATGTTCAACAATGAAAGAAAATGGTAGTCTTGTCTGGGTCTTTAAGGTGGATCCAATCAGAGCTCATATACATGACACCTTCATAACATCCACCAATCGTGTACCCCGATATTCAAGTTGGTCAAGTAAGAAGTAAACATTCACATGGGCATTTTGGTGAGCCGGTAATACTGTCGGTGACTGACCATAAAAACAAGTCAAACTATTGGATAATTAAGTTGTTCTGTAAAGAAGCATTGCAACATTAAACATGAACGAGCATATTTGTTAGGCTATATTATTCCGCTGCAATTAGTCATCAGAACAACAGTTGAGTGATAATGAAATGTGCAGAATGTTTCCAAACAGAAGGTGTGTCTGAAATTCAGTACGTGAAATTAGCCCAGCTAGCATGTTTCAAATATTCACCACAAATCTACTTTTCATCTTACAGTCAACTTTTTCTCAGATTTGTATACTAAACATTCTCCAGGGTCTTCATGTGAACTTGTGATTGAATCAGAGTATCAGTTTTTGACTGGCTGATGTGTAAAGCATTATTTTAGCGTTAGCGATAAATTTGATTTGCTTTATATCAATCATTTTTGGAGATATGAACTTGCCTTTGCACATGGTAACATTTTTTAGTGTCTTCCACCGATATACCAAGTTTGGTGTTGATATCTCCGAGATTTGCTGAGATTTGATCCAATTTCCTGTTTGGTTGCTTTGTTGCCGATTTTGATTAGCTCTAACGGACAAACGGTTCTGAAAATCAAATATCCTTTGATAACTTCTGTGAGGGTTGCTCTGACGATGATGTGTGCCAATTCTGGGGAAGATTGGAAAAAAATTGTAGGAGGAGTAGGCTTTCAAAGGTTTTTGATAAAACCGGAAATAGCGGAAAATCTATATAACCAGAAATTGACGCCATTGTGTGCGTTGAACTCGGCTTGATCCAGGGAATCCAATGATACCTCATTTTTGAAAATTGGTCATACGGTTCAAAAGTTACATGTGTAAACACAAGTCCAACTTTGACCCGTTGGTGGCGCTAGAGTGGTGTAATGGGACACATTAAACTTGGTAAGTTGGACCAGGGGACTGTCCTTAATGAGTGTGCCAAATTTCACAAAAAGTTGTCGATGGGGTCTAGGGGCTGCCATTGACTCCCATGGTACAAGAATTACAAATAATAAAACCACCAATAACAATAGGTTTCCTCCTCACGGAGGAATCCTAACTAACAATAATAATAGGTGCCTCGCAGCTTCGCTGCTTGGCCCCTAACAATAGGTTTCCTCCTTACGGAGGAATCCTATAAAAACTAGAGAGGGTACAATTTCTGGGAAAATTGTAGGGTGTGCTTACTTGCGTTTGTTGCAGGGGACCGTATATAAATTACATTTTACAACTGATATTTCTGTATATTTTATATGAAAAAATGCATAGCGTACTTATTTATAAAGATTACATATATTTAAAAACAGATTTTTTTCCTGCTCATTTACAACTCAAAATACTAAGAGTGAAGAGTAGAAAGAAATTGTTGTCATCTCATTTCCCCTGCAAGAGGGAATGGTGATCAGCAACCTCATAGTTTAATCAAAACGAAAACATTCGGCAGACTGGTGTAAAAATTGACCTAATCTCTATGACTTAAAACTTAAACTCGTGATATTTTCAGGCATTTAGCCTACTCATATTGCATTCATTCATTAATAAAGAACCCCCTTTGAAGCTTATTTTAACAACAACGTTACCAGCAGTACACTGCCGTGCAAAGGCAAAAGACCGTAACTTCGATTTTTTCTAAAATTATATTTTTTTTCATTTTCGGAAAAGTTAAGGTCTGCTTTATCATGTGGCCAAATATCTTAAATGAACTTGTCTGTTTTTAAAGTTGTTGTCTTCACCGTAACTTCCAAAAGCCTGCTTTGGCTTTAGAAAGCCAATGCAGAATGCCGTAACATCAGTTACGGTTCTTTGCCTTTGTTTTGCGGCACTCAAAAACGTTCAAATGGAGTTACGGTTTCAATTGAACTAATACGTAACCTAGCAACAACAAACACATCTAGCATTAGCCTAGCCTACTCGCTGGCATTCAACACCAAACATCCCAAACATGAGTCGTTTGTAAGTATCTTACCCTGGCAGTTAAATCAAAAACACTCTTGTCTTGTGAGTCTTGTGACAGGTATCCACGTGTATGTTACATTGGCTTATAAAATACAGAGTTATCGTGATAAGCAACTAAGTGAGCGAAGAAACGGAAGTTACTGTATTTTGCCTTGGCATGACTACTTACGATAGACTATAGTATACTACTGTAACTTCCAAATAGGGGTCAAAAGTGCAGTTTAAGATCAACAATTTCAAAGATTTCTCATTTAGAAAACGTGTAATCACTAAAACATCAAACTGCTAGATTTCCAGTGTCCTACCTAAAATACATTTGGCAGGACAACTACTTCGAAAGTGCAAAAACTTTGAAGTCGTTTTTCTCCGTTCTACACTTCGGCGAGTTACGGTCTTTTGCCTTTGTAGGGCAGTACAGTGGTGTAGTCTACGTGATACGCAGGTATATGCCGTATACCCACTAGGAAAAGCCAAGGATTTCCGTATACCCACTTACAAAGGTGCGATGATACGTAACAACATCGTTTTGTGACAGAACGTTCTCGCTTTTGTTCATACAGTCTCCTCGTCTGTATTGTAAATCTGTGAAAATTGGATATTTGGGGCTTTCGTTGCCGTGCCCTGGATCTGACATGACGTCACTTAAAGTTACTAAGCAAGGTTGTTTGGCTCCGGCTCCCTTAAAAAAAGACGTTGTTTGGCTGTCATTCTTTGCGCGGTCTTTCATTTCTCCCAACTACGTACAGTTTGAACTACGTTTTAAAATAACGAGATATGAAACGTAAACAGACCCAAATAACACTACTTCAGTGTGTTACTTACTTCAAGTATGTCGGGTCGGGTGATACTGCAGCTCCCACAGTCTGAGATCATGATGACCCGATCGTTAACGTTACCACAGAAAACCAGCCAGAAAATTATACCACAACGTTACTGTTACCTTGTAGGCTAAGTGTCAGTAACTTAATATGATATCGTATGTCTGTGCGTGTGCCTGAGTACAGCAGTAAACAGAATACAACGTTTATATTTCCTTGTTTCAGATGATGAGAGAGATGGTGAGAACTCCTGGCCAGCATTGTGGACTAAAAGTCAGGCTAGAGTTTAAAAACAGGCATCCTTGGTTACATTTAGTCATTTAGCAGACGCTCTTATCCAGAGCGACTTACAGTAAGTACAGGGACATGGTTAGAGTGGAGGGACCGAGAGTTAGGAACAGTAGATATCAGCACACATGCTGACATACAAATGTAGTTTGTAAATGGAAACGTCACAGTGCTTAGTGTATGGTGTCAGGGGTGATTCTACGATCAGACCTTTAGGGGTGCTCAGCGCATCAATACAGTGCCTTGCAAAAGTGCTAAACGCCCTTTCTAATATAAATCCTTAATTTCACTGGATAACAATTAATACACTTATGTATTATTACGCAAAATATTGAATGAATTAAAAAACTTAGGATGTCCCTTTCTTCATGACCTACCAGCATCAAATGATAAAAAACATTTATTATTATTTTTAGGGGTGCTGAGATTAAATTTAAGGGTCCTTGAGCACCCCTAAAAGGATCTAGAATCGCTACTGTATGTGGTTTCGCTCTGGGACTGGCGAGTATGAGGCTGGGAGGGGAAAATCACAGTATACTCACTACAAAAACACAGACTACACCACTGCAGCAGTAGCAATCTCAAATGGAATCGCGATTCAAATAGTACCATATGCTAACTGAAAATATGCCCCCAATAACGCTTGACATTTATTTAGGGGAAAATCACTCATTCATAAAAATGTCAGTGGTAGCGATCATTGTCAATAAGAAGGCAAAATGCGATATAGCCCTGCTGTGTGGAGAAGCTCCCCCGGTAAATTGTAGGCTACTACTACTATTAAACTGTCTTGGTAGCGATTGCGTTGGTTGATTAATTCGATTTAACGTTACTTCCGTTGTACGGTCTAGGCTGAAATTTTCATGAACAGATTGACAAAGTTTAGGCTGTGGCAATGGAGTTCAGATTAGTAGTCACTAGTGAGATAGTTTCACCTATTGAAAGACTTTTGATTGAAGTAAGGTTTGTGCCGAACATGTGCCGCCGTTTGACATCCTACGAACTGTAAACAGCTGTGGAGATGGGTTTTTTTGCTACTAGACTAGGCTACTGTACAGTACAGACAGTACAGCGTTGCAGTGAGCTACACTGGTTTGAAACCACAGGTAATGATAATTTCACCAACACATCGTTTACTTGTAATCTAATTTCATAATAAATCCTACAACGAAAATGTATTTGTGAGGAATGTTTATTTTAACGATTGAAAACAAATGCATCATATACCGCTGTAGTATGTGTTGCCCGGGCAACAGAGGCTAATGTCATGATGCTAATGCTTCAGTGAAATATTAGACTACTGTTTCCAAAAGTAGATGTACTTCCTTAATAATATTACCTTATATTGTACATTACACATCACAATTGTGTGTCATATCACAATGTAAAATGAGCAAATAGTTATCACCTAGGCCTCTTTGCTTGTGGCGTTTCTGCAGCTGCCTTGCAGAAAAGTTTGCTTACAGTAGCCATCTCCCAGAAGTTAACGAGCTGCTAAACTAATGTTCTGCTAGAGATAGTCTCGCAAGTTTTCATGACGTTAGTGGCGTCAGTGACTGTGGCTAGCAAGTTAGCCACCGTTAGCTTCACTTTTCGCCACAAAAACTTAATTTCTACTAAACCGTGCAAAGGAACGTAAATACCAATACAAGCAACTCAATCGCTAACAAGATGAAACTTTTGACACCTAGGTTGTCTATATAGTCCAAATATTGACAAAGTTTTAGGGGTGGGAAAATAAATTAAAAAAAATAATAATATACAGTGGTGGCCAAAATTATTAGAACACTTGTCGGATCTGAAAATATTGACCTTTTTTTGCCTCCAAAACATGATTTCATTTCATAATGTTCATGAAACATGCAGATGGTTGCTCTGAACACAACAAATAACATATGAAGTGAGTCCTACTGTTTTTATCCACTTTTAACTTTAATATTTGGTATGTCCACCTTTTGCAGCAATTACAGCAGCACATCTCTCTGGCATAGTGTCAATATATTTACTGAGAACTTCCACACTAATGTTATCCCATGCCTTCTGCAACTCAATCCAAAGGCTTTCCTTTGAATGTACAATAGATCTGTCCAGTTTATTTTCCAACACGCCCCAAATTTGCTCTATTGGGTTGAGGTCCGGACTTTGAGGGGGCCAGTCCATCATTTTCAATGTTCCAGCAGATTCCTTCTGTCGCAGGTAGTTCCGGCAATAGTTAGAAGAATGTTTAGGGTCATTGTCCTCTTGGAAAATAAATCCAGGCCCAATAAGACGATTCCTAGATGGTACTCCGTGCCTCACCAGAATGTTGTGGTATACCGTCTTATCCATGATGCCATCAATTTTCACTAAGTCACCTGTTCCTGAGGCTGAAATGGCACCCCACACGATAATACTACCCCCTCCATGTTTAAGTGTTGGCAAGAGACACTCATTTTTATATCTTTCTCCCTCCCTCCGTCGAACATACACTCTTCGCTTGTTGCCAAACTGTTCAAACTTGGACTCATCAGTCCACAACACTTTACACCAATCTTCCTTCATCCATTTCATGTATTCTTTTGCAAATTTCAGGCGTTTCACTCTATTTTTCTCTTTCAATAATGGTTTCTTTGCTGCTATTCTGCCAACAAGTCCTTCTTCTCCCAGTTTCCGTCGCACAGTTCTTGAAGACACTGCTGCCCCATCAGTCATTGTGGTGTTGATCTCATCACGCAGTTCTCGTGAGGTCTTTTTTCTGTCCTTAAGACTGAGAATTTTGAGATGCTTCACTTGTCTGTCTGAAAGTTTATTTTTTCTACCTCTCCCCTTTCGGTTCTGGTGTGAATTGGTGGCATCATGGCGGTCTAAAGTGTACTTTACAGTGCTTGGACTGCATCTCAAGTCCGTGGCTATGCGGCGGTAACTCCAACCAGCATCAAAAAGGGCCTTTATTCAAGCCCTTTGCTCACCCGTTAGCTCCTCTATCACCTTAGCCATGTTCAAAGAGCAACATGTGCTTCAAGACTACGTCTAGAGGCTTTGAATTGATACCAATTGGTGGTGTGGCCTCAGTGACAAAACCCTGATGTTACCAATCACTTAATGAGCAGGATAGACCTTGTACATTCAAAAGAATCACACAGCTGTGTCCTATGACTCTTGCATCACCAGCAATTTAACCACGATCACACCAAACAATGATTACACAACTAATTTGGCTTCTTCTGTGAAGGAACATGATTGTGTGACATTGATAGTGAAATAGGCCTAGCTTGTTTTTGTAAGAAAAATTACCTAAATCTCCTTATGATGGCTATATTCTATGGTTTATACAACATAATGATGACTTTGTAGATATTTCATTCGTTTAATGGGTATTTTAATGGCCATTTCAACAAAAACAACTGAAATCTCTTGAATATGCCAAGTGTTCTAATAATTTTGGCCACCACTGTATATCAACTATGGTAAATAGTTGTGGTAAATGCACCAGAATGTAAAAAAATTGCATCTACATCTTAAAAACTATTCTAGGGGAGAAACCCCCAGACCCCCCCCGCATAATGTGTCCCCCCCACTCTTAAAATGCTGCTGACACCCATGGCTACAGTACTGTCTTCAATGCCACAGCTATTGCTAAACTTTATTATGTCTTATTACACGGCTGTTCTTTAATGCTGTAGAATGCTCCATTCACTTGAATGGGGCTTCCCAACGTTCTGCAGTGAACAATTTTCTCATATTTGACCGTTGCTATGCACATTTGACCGCTGTCAAGGGAAGTGGCCTTTTGGCCTCGGATTCACGTCTTTCGTAGCACTCCGCAAGTAGTCCGGTAACTTTTCAACCCCAGCGTACTCTGTTGCTTAGCGACGTCAGCTGATTTGAAGCCTAAAGAATGTTCAAAGTCTATGAAGTTCAACGTCTTTGGCGAACTATTTCTCTGCTGATCAACAATACGAATGGTAAAAAATACATTTTCAAAAGACACACTGTGTTAAGTTATTTTTGTTGGCAAGTAGCCGTGTAATAAGCGGACATTACAAAAGAAACGTTCTCATTTCCGGCGCTTTCAATAAGTCAATCAGTGAAGTGTGGATAACAACAGCAGCTAGCTTGCCTCTAGCAAACTGCTTTTCATTAGCCATGTCCCCCTAAATTAATATCGAACTTATTTACGTTTTGGGGGGCTTATTTTCAGTTAGCAGACGGTACTATTTAAATCGCAATTATATCTGAAATACTGCCAGTGACAACGTTGTTACAGTAGCTTGTTTCAAAGGGGGTTCCTTGTTTCAAATGGTGTTCTTAATGAATTATGCAATATGAGTAGGCAGGGGTGAAAGTAGTTTTTATTTCTTGGTGGTACTATATACAGGTTTAATGTGCGCACAGCTAGTTTCACTCGGTCAGCCTATTTAAAGGTCTCTGACAATTAGAATCACTGTTTACAGGCTAAGGTCGAGCTGGTCTTTTGTCAGATGTGTATATATTGACCAGTTTAGAGCTAAATACTTTTGTTAGAGCCTGTGTTTTGAGTGACTTTGCATGGGTTTCCAACACATTTGGATTCAAGTTCAAGTATTGCCACTGCATTTCACAGTCAAAACTGAAGTCTGTATCAAGTGTAGATGGAAAAAGCTTCATTTTCACCACTGACATCAGAATCAGAATCAGAATGGGATTTATTCGCCATGAAAGTTTGCACTGACAAGGAATTTGCTTTGGCAGGAAGGTGCATACAATAAACATATAGGAATCTTAAATTTAAATATGTGGTCTAACTATACTAAAACTAGCAGTAAAAAGTGGAATACACTAAAATAAAATAAAAGTGGGCATAAAATAATAAGTTGACAAATTACAATATAAAATACAATATAAAATACAAATATACAAGAATTGAATGTAGTGCAAAAGTAAAAGTTTTAAGACATGAAGTCATTAGAGTCAGTGTGAGCTCTTGGCTTTGTTGAGGAGGCCAACAGCGGAAGGGAAGAAACTGTTTGTGTGGCGTGAGGTTTTGGTCCTGATGGACCGCAGCCTTCTGCCGGAAGGGAGTGTTTGAAACAGGGAGTGACCAGGGTGGGAGGAGTCTGCCACAATCTTCTTCGCTCGTCTCAGGGTCCTCGAGGTGTGCAGGTCCTCGAGGGAAGGAAGATTGCAGCCAATCACCTTCTCTGCAGTGCGGATGATACGCTGCAGCCTGCTCTTGTCCTTGGCAGTGGCAGCAGCGTACCAGATGGTGATGGAGGAGGTGAGGATAGACTCAATGATGGCTGTGTAGAAGTGCACCATCATTGTCTTTGGCAGGTTGAATTTCTTCAGCTGCCGCAGGAAGTACATCCTCTGTTGTGCTTTCTTGGTGAGGGAACTGATGTTCAGTTCCCACTTGAGGTCCTGGAAGAGGATAGTGCCCAGGAAGCGGAAGGACTCCACAGTGTTGACTGGGGAGTCACACAGGGTGATGGGGGTGAGTGGGGCTGTGTTCTTCCTGAAGTCCACAACCATCTCCACTGTCTTGAGAGCATTGAGCTCTAGGCTGTTCTGGCTGCACCAGGTCACCAGGTTGCCCGCTTCCACCTATAGTCAGACTCGTCTCCACCAGAGATGAGCCCAATGAGGGTGGTGTCGTCCGCAAACTTCAGGAGTTTGAAGGACCGATGGCTGGAGGTGCAGCTGTTGGTGTACAGGGAGAAGAGCAGAGGAGAAAGGACGCAGCACTGGGGAGATCCAGTGCTGATGGACCGGGAATCAGAGACTTGTGTTCCCAGCTTAACGCACTGCTTCCTGTCAGACAGGAAGTCTGTGATCCACATGCAGGTGGAATCAGGCACGTTCAGCTGGGAGAGCTTGTCCTGAAGCAGAGCGGGGATGATGGTGTTGAAGGCAGAGCTGAAGTCCACAAACAGGATCCTGGCGTAGGATGCTGGGGAGTCCAGGTGCTGTAGGGTGAAGTGGAGGGCCAAATTAACTGCATCGTCCACAGACCTGTTGGCTCTGTAGGCAAACTGCAGGGGGTCCAGTAGAGGGTCTGTGATGGATTTAAGGTGTGCCAGCACCAGGCGCTCAAAAGACTTAATTACCATAGAGGTCAGGGCGACGGGTCTGTAGTCATTATGTCCAGTTGGCCTGGGCTTTTTGGGCACAGGGATGATGGTGGAGGATTTGAGACTGGCTGGCACATGGCATGTCTCCAGGGAGGTGTTAAAGATGTAGGTAAACACCGGAGACAGCTGGTCTGCGCAGTTCTTGAGGGTGGCTGGAGAGACAGAGTCCGGCCCAGCTGCTTTGCGGGGGTTCTGTCTCTTGAACAGTTTGTTCACTTCTCTCTCCTGAATGGAAAGGGTTGTCACTGTAGATGGGGGAAGGGGGCGGGCCTCACGGGTGGAAAGGGGTTGTTCAGGACTGTCCAATTGTCTTTCAAATCTACAGTAGAACTCATTCAGGTCGTTGGCCAGGCGGTAGTCGTTATTGGAGTGGGGGGCTCTGGGCTTGAAGTTGGTGATCTGCCTGAGGCCTCTCCAGACAGAAGCAGAGTCGTTAGTAGAGAATTGGTGTTCCAGTCTCTGCGAGTACAGTCGTTTAGCCTCTCTCACCGCCTTGCTAAACCTGTTCTTCGACTCCTTGAATCCGTCCTTGTCCCCACTCCTAAACGCTGCCTCTTTGTCCAGCCTCAGCCTTCTGAGTTTAGCTGTAAACCAGGGTTTGTTGTTGTTGTAGCTCACCCTGGTGCGTGTTGGTATACAGCAGTCCTCACAGAAGCTGATGTATGATGTCACAGCCTCTGTGAGCTCATCCAGACTATTGGTAGCAGTCATGAACATGTCCCAGTCAGGACAGTCCAAGCATGCCCGCAGTTCCTCCATAGCCTCACTGGTCCACTGTTTCGATGTCCTCACAGCAGGCTTACAGCGCTTAAGCTTCTGCCTGTATGCAATCATGCAGGAATCAGGTGGACCATGGCGTGGTCTGAGTGACCCAGTGCTGCTCGGGGAACCGCATGGTATGCTTTACTGATAGTAGAGTAGCAGTGATCCAAAGTGTTCTCTTCTCTGGTAGGGCATTTGATGAATTGTCTGTATTTGGGGAGTTCTTGAGTGAGATTGCCTTTGTTAAAGTCACCTAGCACAATAACCAAGGTATCTGGATTTTCATGCTCCACGCACAATATCTGGTTTGCGAGTACACGTTGAGCCTCGTTGGCGCTAGCCTGAGGGGTCATGTAGACGCCGACCAGTATGAATGAAGCAAACTCACGTGGCGAGTAAAAAGGTTTACAGTTAATAAAAAATGTTTCCAGATCAGGAGAACAATGCTGCAAAATCACTGTCACATCTTCACACCAGCCACTGTTAATAAAAAAACAAATACCACTGCCTTTCGTTTTGCCAGAAAGCAGGGAGTCACGATCCGCTCTCAGCAGTTTGAAACCTGCTAGCTGTAGTGCAGAGTCTGGGATCATTTCACTCAGCCATTTTTCCGTAAAGCACAAAACGGAAGATGAACGAAAGTCTCTGTCTTTCCATACCAGTAGCTGAAGTTCGTCCAGTTTGTTGCTCAGCGAACGAACGTTGGAGAGAAATATCCCCGGTAACGCTGTGCGCACTCCGCGCCGACGAAGTCGCACCAAGGCACCAGCCCGTTTACCTCTCCTACGATTCTTCGCTGCTAGGACAAAGCCGAGAGTGGCTTTGACTATAATTCCCACTAAGTCTGCCGCTGGAAGCAGAAAAGTGGGAAATAAATCCACAGGAGTTGTAGTCCTGATGTTAAGAAGTGCTTCTGTTGTTAGAGAACCCCAGAAATCTTGGCAGAACACTGAATTAACAGACAAAACAAGACAAAACAGAGCACACCGAGCTACCGTGGCTGCCATCGTCGGCGCCATCTCAGGGTGATAGCATGGACCCTTTCTTCACTTTTACAGGTCATGCAGAGGCCTGCTCAACAGAGTGCAACAGACCATGCTGAGAGCAACAAGAGAGGATGCTGAGTGTAACAGAGGATGCAACAGAGGATGCTGGAGCAACACAGACCCCTTGCTGGACTACCCCTCTCTACCTGGACAGCTTCTCTTCAGCCCTGCCCCCAAGACAGCTTCATCCAGCTGGCCTGCCCTGCCTGCCTGCCCTGCCTTGATATCTCAAAAGATCACTGAATTACAACTGTTTAAACTTCAGCAAAATCTTATAATTCTAGCCACAGGACAAATAGCTTACTTTTCTATGCAGTAACTGACCACAATGGTTCTCAACACTGAGAATAGCTCAGTAGGCTAAGACAGTGCACTGCAAGGAGCAAGGTCACAGGTTCAAAGCCAGCCGCAGTCTTTTAGCCTGTCATAACTTTGATTATCTGTTTAGTTAAAGAGAGAATATGATGTGTTTGCAGTGGACGGATAGCCCATTGAACGAATGACTCGAAAAAAGATGTTTTTCATTTAACTGAACGAGATTCAAACAACCGAATCAGTAAAATGATCCGAACTTCCCATCACTAGAATGCAAGACTTATTTAGCAAAGTCTCACTTACTTTAGCGAGTGTTCCGATCCATTAAGGTGGGTTATTCTAGTTCTAGCTGTGTAACCAAGATTCGGAACTAGCCTGATCCGTTTCAGGCTAAAAGTCAAGCTAAACTAAAATGTGTTGCAAATAATTTCAAACAGGGGGAAACAGAATCTCAAAAGACAGTTCCGTCGAGTAAATTCCTGCGCGCAAAGCACTTAGCCCGTGTTCGGAAACTTAAATTCAGACTTTTTGGAGTGCAGACATGAATGATTCACGTGATTAGGCCTACTTCAGCTCCTAAAAATATATTAATTAAAATTAACAAAGAAGACAATGAGATGCTGTGCCCAGCAGTCTCCCCTAATGTTCCCAGTAGGGCATGCTTTCCCAAAGTGAGGCTGTGACAACACTTGGCACAGCCACAGTCTGTCACTGTCCAAGCCCCCTCTGGATCTGTGGAGGCAGACTATGTTAACTGGAAATACTCGTAATATACTAATGATAGTCATGCTGAGCAATTTTAAATGACTGTTCTGCCAAAAAAGTGTGCAGTTTGGGTCACCTTCTGATTTAAAAAGTCAGTGCTGGATCTGTCAAAGTCCATTGACACCTCTTTCCTATGCAAATCTAAAAAAGAAAAAATGTGGCTGTAAAACGCTAGCTTTTCAACAAAGCCACCGGCGTGACGTAGGACAGTGTAGCGACCACCAGAATGTCGCTGAGAGGCTAAATAAGGGAGATTCACTTGAGTGACGCGCTGCCAACAATTTCAATGTCCGCTCTGGAAGTTACGTTCTTCTGTTTATTTATAGGCAGATACATATATTTCTTAAACAGGACAGCAGATAGAAAAGTGCAAGTGCTTCTGTGCAAAGTGGCGATATTAAAATACATGCAATTCTTCCAGTAAAAGTTTTAGTTAATCCAAAATTCCAGTAGTCAGCATATTTAGCGGTCAACAAAAAATGTGCTCTCCCTACTCACCCCCTTGCCATACTACCACAGGTGCCCAGGTGCATATATTCATTCATTAATTCCTGGTGCATATATTCATTCACTGATTCCTATGCCAATACCCACGTGGCTTGCATACACGCCTACCAGAGACCAAAATAAAAGCACCAAAGCACAGACCAATTCAACCATGACATATGGCCGCTATACCCAGCATCAAAGTATTCTTACTGTACTCTGAGGGCACTAGTATGAGTAACCACAGTAAGTTTCAGGCAAGTGACACTTTCCTAGTCAGAGTTAGCGGGGGGTGCTTTTCATGACAATAAGGAATACAACAAGCCTGTCGTGAGATGCACCCCCCCTCTATTGTCTGATATGTATATCCTAGCATCAAAGTATTCTTACTGTACTCTGAGGGCACTAGTATGAGTAACCACAGTACGTTTCAGGCATGTAACACTTTCCTAGTCGGTGTAAGCATGGGGTGCATTGCACTTGCATCAAATGGAAAACAAGGCCTGCCATGAAATGCTCTCCCCCCGCATACGTTTCTTCCCTTCTACTCCAGCATTATGTACATTTAATAGCATCAATTTAATACCAATACATGTGTATGTATAGGTTGGTCAGGTCTGAAAACAGAATAGTCCATGGTAGGTGGGGGATATTTATGTTTTATTTTTTCATTTATTTAATTGACTTAAACAATAAGAGTAATATATCATATCTTAAAACATGATTTCATGGTGAGAACATTTATTTTGATGTTGATATATCATTTTTAGTACTTGTCTTTTGTAGGCTATAGACATGTGAACCTTTGGTCCCTTCTCAGGACAGCTGATAGCCTATTCTGGATCAGAAGGCTGTTGTTTTCGACCTGTCTGAGTAACCCACCCTATGCGCAGGCTAACTGCATTAAAATCGTATGCCTTTCAACCTATACATTAGTATGAAGAGCCATGTGAAATACTTTGAACCTGCTACACAAAATACATTTCCTTTGGTAATCATAATTGGGTATTTTTCCTCAGAATGTGATGTCGTGGAGCAAGAATGCTGGTTTGCGTTCGTTACTATACGGTTTGAATGACAAATTTTAAGGATTTTGTGTTGAAAATAGCATCTGATATTTACACAGATAACCAACATTCTTCTCTTGAATTCTATAACAACGACGGTATAATGTCAGACTTCTGTTTCCCCTTCGTTTGGTTGCAATATCAAGACAAAATCCTTCACTCTTTTGATTTGCGCGCTCCCGCGAGGGGGTGCCAATCCAGAGAGTCATGCATCGGGTGATATAACACCGGCGTAGTGCAAGCGTAGGGTTTGGGTTCGGTGGGAAACAATTTAAGGTTCGGCCGAAACCGAATCCCATCCAAAAGCCCAATATTCGACCGAATCCGAATCCTGGATTCGGTGCATCCCTACTCAATAGAGCATGACATACTGCACCAACTTCTTTCTTTTCTTTCAACTTGTTCTCTACTTTGAAGAGCTCATTGATGAGTTTGCATTGAGAAAGAGCAGAAAACTGAGCTTTTAATATTACTGATGTGATGATGGTGAGTCACATGTTTAAACTGATCATATTTTAGAATGGCTCTGTGGACTTTAAAGCACTGATGTGTCAGTGCACCTGGCGTGGGTTGGTGTGCGTGTCATGATGTGCGTTGGGGCGATATAGGGGCCTCATCCTGGTAATTAGCCCCAGGCCTCAAAATGTCTTAATCCGGCCCTGGCTGTTGGCCGTGTTGCGTTTTTGCTCCCCAGCTTCACTCGTTGAAAACCAACCAATCAGCGCGCAGCTTATCTAAATATTACTGAGCATACCATAAAAGGAGAAAAGGAAAAGGAGCTAGTGTTTTTTCCCGGGAACATTTCAGAGGATCTATCAGGGGGCATAGAACAGCACCCAGGCCATTTTCAACCCAACCAATGTTACATACCCTATTCGGAGACCTTAAGGAACAGTGTGAAATACCCCCCAAAAAACAGTCAATCGCCCCTTTAAAGCTCAGCATTTAGCCTATCAGTTAATAAATGCGTGTGGCAAAGTTATTTTGAAGTAATTTATTGATTTTGTTCAAGATGTGAAGACAAAAACATAATTAGCCCACATCAAGTGCAATTGACCATGGCCTTCCTCAGTGTTTTGAATTGTATCCTACAATTTTCAATTCCACGTTCTTTTTTGGGCTATTATTCTCATTATCTCCTGTTGTGAATATCGGACATAGGCTAGGCTACTGTCAGAACGGTTTCAGACAGCTCATCAAATTACGCTAATTATCAGTAGGCCTAAATGCATATATATAAAGGCCGATATATAAAGTAGATTTGGTAGATCTACAATTTACGCATGTTAACGGTCGTAATGGCTTGACAAGTTGTCTCCCTTGCCATATTCATTGCGGCAACATTGCTCTTTTTGGGGACAACTCCCCAAAAACAAAAACAAAAAGTTATAGACTTTTGACCTGAATCCAATGATTATTTATCTGAATAAAAACCACTCAAGAGAAGTACTGCTTCTTGGATGATTTGTGTTCCACATCAGTTCATCTCACACATTTGCCTTTGTTTCCATGGTATTCATGGAATTGCTAGTCTCTGCTCCACCATTGTGTGATAAAAAATATAATTTAGGACAGCCATTCCATTTTTGTGTTATCCTTTCGCATTACACACATATAGTCAATGTTCTTAAACTTAACTGATTGTTGTCATTTTACCATAGTTCAAGTTCAAGTTCAAGTCTTTTATTTGTCAGATGCACAGAACAACACAAAGTTAGACTGGGCACTGAAATTCTTAAGACAAGACAACGCAAGCACCTGACATAACAAGTACGCGGAACAAATTTACATCTATGCTGAGCTTAGATAAGTGAACTTCCTGAATATACAGATAGCAATATATAAACGACTATACTAACCCTAACACTAAAACTTCTAAAATTACAGATAACAATAAATAGTACGCTATACTAACCCTAATGCACAAAAAAACCTGTTTCAACCCTATAACCTATCTAACCTAAGTGGAGTACAGTGCAATAGTGCAAATTTGCAGATCAGTGACTATGTCAATGACCAAACAGGAGCCTGGTGGCGAGGTACAGTGAGGTACAGTAGTGCAATGTTACTGAAAGAGCAACCAGTAGCTGAAAGTGACAGTGTATAAGTGACTAGTGTGCAGTAAAAATGTCCATATCAGTGTCCATTGAGAAGCCTGATGACCCTTGGGTAGAAACTGTTGTCCAGTCTGCATGTGCGCGACCGGATGCTGCCGTAACGCCTGCCAGAAGGCAACGGGGTAAAGAGACTGAAGGATGGGTGGGAACAGTCTCTTAGAATCCTGCTGGCTTTCCTTAGGCAACGTGTGTGGTAGGTGTCCTGTAGGGCTGGGAGCTTCCTGCCGATGATGAACTCAGCAGAACGGACCACACTTCGTAGGGCCATGCGGTCCCGGTCTGTGCAGCTCCCATACCACACTGTGATACAACCAGTCAGAATGCTCTCTATAGTGCATCTGTAAAAGTTAGTGAGGATGACTGAGTCCATACCAAACTTCTTCAGTCTCCTCAGGAAGAAGAGGCGCTTGCGGGCCGCTTTGACCACCTTGTCCGTGTGAACAGACCAGGTGAGGTCATTGCTGATGTTCACCCCGAGGAACTTGAAGCAGCTGACCTTCTTCACTTCCGATCAATTGATGAATAGGGGTGCATGCTCCTCCTCCTGCCGCCTCCTATAGTCCACAATCATCACCTTGGTCTTGCTGATGTTAAGAGAGAGGTTGTTGTCCTGACACCATGATGTCAGGGTGTCAACCTCCTCTCTGTAGGCTGACTCGTCACTGTCAGAGATGAGGCCCACGATTGTTGTGTCGTCAGCAAACTTAACGAGGAGGTTGGAGCTGTGCGTTGCCGCACAGTCGTGGGTGACAAGGAGAACAGGAGAGGGCTGAGCACACAGCCCTGGGGGGTGCCTGTGTTGGTGATCAGTACAGATGAGGTGCGGTCACCGATTCTCACCACCTGTGGCCTCCCCGTCAGGAAGTGTCTGCCTCCTTGAACATCAGCCAGTCAGTGGTGTCAAAGCAGTCCTGGAGGGTCGCCACACACTCGTCACTCCATAGGTGAACTGACCTCTCAACAGGTCTGACCTGTTTGAGCTTTTGTTCATATGCGGGGAGGAGTAGAATGGCGGTGTGATCAGCCTTCCCAAAAGCAGGGCGGGGGAGGGGTTTGTAACTGCCCTTGAATGTTGTATAACAATGGTCAAGGATCTGGTCTCCACGTGTGAAGAAGTCAATGTGCTGATAGTACTTGGGCAGGACTTTCTTCATGTTAGCTCTGTTGAAATCACCAACAACAATGAAGTCTGCTTCTGGGTGCACATTTTCCAGACCATTGATAATCCCATACAGTTCATCCAAAGCAGCGGCCTTGTCTACCTGGGGGGGATGTAGACTGCACTCATGACGACCGCAGTGAATTCCCGAGGTAGATAAAAGGGTCTGATTTTTACAGTTAGCAGCTCAAGGACCGGAGAGCAGTGAGATGCTAATACCGCTACATCCGTAGCCCAGAGAGAATTAACCATAACACAGACCCCTCCGCCCCTGCACTTCCCTGAATCAGCTGTTCTGTCCTGGCGGTATATGGTGAATCTCAACGGGGTAACCGCTGCGTCGGGGATCTCCGGAGACAGCCAGGTCTCGACGAACGCCAGTACACAGCAGTTCTTGATGTCCCGTTGGAATTTGACACGAGCGTTAAGTTCATCCATTTTGTTGTCGATGGACTGAACGTTAGCTAGTAAGATGGTTGGAAGAGCAGGTTTGAAGCACCGTTTCCGAGTTCGAACAAGGACTCCAGCACGCCGGCCACGTTTCTTCTTTCTCCGTCTTGCGGGTAAACAGAGCGGCGAAACAACAAAAGGCCAGCTGCAGTCCGAGCTCGCACTCTGAAAAGTGGAATTAAAGTTCGTAAAATGATCCTTGCCAAGTGACAACTTAATGTCCAGAAGTGTCTGCCAGTCGTACTGAATAAACGAAAATATAACATTGACAAAACAAGTAACGAACACTAAAAAGACAGACAAAAAACTGGGTTCTTGCGGAGCTCTTGTCGACGCGGCAATCTCTTAGGCGCACCGGATTACCGGATTACACACTCCTCCACGCACCATACTATTCATCTTGAACAGACATCGGTGTTTGGGAAGATTACTGTATATTTCCACTTTTGATTTGTATTTCCCCACTTTTGATTTGTATTTCCATCATAAATGTGGTCTTTAATTTCACTTGGAAGTGGTATTAAAAGGTCTTAAAAAGTCTTAAATGTAACTAGTTTATACCTGTAGACACCCTGTAAAGCCCACCCCCTACTCCAGAGACAGTTGGTGACAGAGAAGTGCAGACATTAAGTTAAACATAGTCATGCCTTAAGAGTAGAGTAAAAAATAGAGATTGAATGTGTAAATGGATGTTGAAACTCAGTTATCTGAATTGGTGCATGTCAGTTTAGGCAAAGGTAACCTTTTAAACCTTTAGGTTTAAAAATAATTCAGATTTGATTGGAACTCTCTTTTATACATTTATAGTTGGATTTGACATTTAACAGACATTTCATTCTTTTAGCAAGTTATTTAACTCAAACAACCAATATGGTGTACAAAGCTGCAGTCATATTTGGCGAAATTATTATCTTTGATGTAATCTTTTGTTGATGTCTGTTGCTATGAAAACCAGTTTAGCCAAGCTAACTAACATTGGGCCTCATTCTCGAATTCTGAAGTTTCTTCTTAAATGTTTCTTACGGGCTTTCTAAAAACAACGTAAGGAAAAGACATCCGCAAACACTTTGAAATGTGTTCCTACGCAGCAAAAGTTTTCTGAGCTGTGCTCCCCCGGAAGAGTTTTCTGAAATTGAAAGCGTGTCATCGTGCTCCTGAATTTGCATACATACACGCCCTGACAGCTCCTTATAAGGGCACGCAACAGCAGTGACAGGTACAGTCATAATCGACACAATTAGGAGAGTAACAGAAACGCAAGGTATGTCCAAGCTAAAAGCAATTGTGCCATATTGTATTCCTATGGTGCACACTCATCCTTTTAAATAGGTCGAATGATCAGTGATAATTGGCTGGCCTGGTTGAATTTATATGATGTTCAAGTGCAAGTAAAAGGCTTTATTTGTCGTACAACATATTAAGTTGAAACATACAATAAACATATGTTTATTGTATGCATCTTCCTGCCAAAGCAAATTCCTTGTCTGTGCAAACTTTCATGGCGAATAAATCCCATTCTGATACTGATACCAGTAAGATGAGCAGTGGAATTGTTCTCCACTGGATCTAACAGTGTGCACACTAAGCAAGTTAAATTATTATAATTATTTAAATCCGAGGATGTCTGTAGAGTTGATGTGAACGCAATCACTAACAATTTCTCACAAATTCATTAACACTTCTAACATGGAGAGTTTACTTAAATGCGATTGGCCATCTTGTTTTTTTTTAAGGAATCGCATTTGAGACAACTCTGGGCGATTTACGACTGCTATTTCGAGTTAGGAAAGTTTTCTGAAGTTTAGAACAAATCCCAGATGAGAAAACTTTCATGAGTGCCAAATGTTTTCCTAAATCCAATTCAGAAGAAATTCCTTCTTAAATTATTCTTAACTGCGTTTGAGAATGAGGCCCATTGTTTTTAGCTAGCTTGCATTACCATTCAATCGCCAACAAAACATTAGTAAACATAGCTTGCTAATCGGGCAGAACTTGTTAATGCCAGAGCCTCTGAGACCTTAGCGCATCACTAGCATCTCCTCATATTTCGCAGTCGGAGCATAGCAAGTTAATCAGCGTCAGCGCTCATGGGTACCCAGCATGCAGTGTGGCATGTCGAAAAACGCAAAGACTTGTGGAAAATTGTTCGGTTACAACAGCCATGCGAAGGATTTCAGTTGTTGTGTTCGTTCAGTTAGATGTTTGTTATGTTATTGTTTGTTAGTTAATATAATCTTGTTTGTCACCATGAGTGTGCATGTTGTGCAGTCTAATAGGACCAGGGAGTCGGCCTCTGAATTATCAAATACTGAACCTGTATGGAGTCGTATGTAGGCTGTGCTTTAGCCAAGTTGCCACTAAGGTAATTCTGGGTTGTGGAACTTTGTCTTAACCAATGACTGTAAAGAGTGGGGCTGTTTAAATAGCTAGCTAGCACAATATGCTAGCAGACAAACTTTGTAGCACAATGGCGTGTGATGTTTTGGTCTCCTTGTGGGCCGGCCACAAGCAATAAACTTTCTTAAACTTGTTCACCGACTGACTGTGCAATGCTTGATAGATTAATATTTCTGACATTTTGGTCCTTCGAAAAGCCGGATTTCATTGTGCAGACGTGCATGACAATGGAGAACCTCGCAGCAAAAATGGCTGTTTAAAAAGAGGCCAGTTTTTAGGGGGGGGATGGTTGAAAGGTGACGGAATTCTGGACTAGCTAAGAGGCACAGCTTTCGATGGACAAGGTAAGAATACATTGTATATAAATAGTCGAATAATACTTGTTTTTACTATTAAATACCACAAGGGATGATAAAGTCCGCAGTGAAGTTATTAAAGACTAATCACTGGTTAATATATAGTCGGATGAAAAACTCAGTGAAGTCGTGCACTAAACTCACAATTGATCCTGACCTGTAAATGGATATTGGTTGAAATTGACAATGTTATGAATTGGGAATTGTAATTTACACATGGTAAAGGCGTTTGACATGCCATTAGAGGGAGTCAGATAGCTGATCGGTGAGGGAGTCGGGCTAGTAATCAGAAGGTTCCCGGATCAATTCCCCGCCGTGCCAAATGACATTGTGTCCTTGGGCAAGGCACTTCACCCTACTTGCCTCGGGGGGAATGTCCCTGTACTTACTGTAAGTCGCTCTGGATAAGAGCGTCTGCTAAATGACTAAATGTAAATTAGAGATTGGAGTTCTACATAGGTGCGTTTATTGTTGCTGAAATGTGTTTCTTTTGATAGATCTGGGTCTGGTGGTAGACACGTGCCTTACAAACATGTGTTAATAAATCCTAGCCAAACGAACAGGTTGATAAGGCCTGGCCGACCAGGACTCACATCTATGTGTGAACATAAGAAAGGACTTTTCAGTGTACAATGCAGAATTCGGACTCTAAATTTTTAGGTTAAAGATAAATTAGACATGCAGTTCTATCATCTACATTTGCTTAATTCCGATCCAGTTGTGAGATGGTGCAGGTTAATCACAGAAATGGGCAGTATTTCAATTACTTGTATTTGAAATACACATTTCAAGACTTTTGAGTATTTTGTAATTTGAATTTGATAGGGCTGATAAAAGATCTAATGTAATTTGTAACAAAATACGTTAGAGTGGAGTAATTCTGTATTTAAAATACTCTAAATACTTTCTTGACAAATCAAAAAACGGTTCAAGAGTTCAGTCTTCAGATCAAAGCTGAGTTAGATACCCTTCGTTTTCTGGAGGACACCAGAAAAGACCTGCTTTCTCTTCAGCAGTACCAGTACCCACTTATCAAGCTCCTTTTTGCTCCCTCCCCTCTTCAGCTCCGGTTGAGAGACTGTTCTCGTTTGCAGGAATAATATTCAATTCACACAGGAGGTGGTTAACCCCAGGAATATTGGAAAAGTTAATTGTTCTTAAAGGCAACTAAACTGGCTACTCAGTGGTTGGGTCTCAACTCACTTGTTAAGTTACCTGTTCATTGAGTGTGTGAGTGTGCGAGAGTGAGTGCCTGCTCATCCTCTGACGCCTCAGTGTGTGTATGAGGGAGAGTCTGTGTGACTTGTCAGGTGGAGGGTCCTCTCTCCAGGTGCAGTAGTGGACTTTATCAAGGACTATGCAACACTGCTATTGTGTTAGCATCCCTGTGGAGGGATAGGTAGTGTGGAATACACACACACAAACACACTCCCATATGCCTATAGGAAATTACACATGGATTTGTCAAAGCGTCACGAAAGCTTGAGAGAGAGAATTTTGAATTTTCACTATTTATTATAAGCTTAAAAAAACCACACAAGATCATTATCAAATCATTTTTATACAATATTGAATTATTAAATATATCAACGTTTGTAAGTTTATGGGCTGTTAAGTCCCATTAATAATAAAAAAAATATATACACATAGATTATGTGTATGTATTGATTATGTAACATAATCAATCAAGTTGTTGTCTTTTAATAGCTTGGCTTAGTTACACTGACATTCTTTGACTGTTTTTCTTTTTTGGGGTTTCACCAGAGTTTTGTGTACAAACCTGAATGCTCTGCTATACCAAATTGTTAGAAAACTGAAAAAATCCAGAAAAAGTATTTCCTATATTTTAAATACAAAATACATGTATTGTATTTGGGTAAATACAGGGAATGTCCCTGTACTTACTGTAAGTCGCTCTGGATAAGAGCGTCTGCCAAATGACTAAATGTAATGTATTTTGTTACATTTTCTGGCACCATTTTTTTGTATTTTATTTCAATAAATTTGTTTGAGGGGTATTTGGTATCAAAATACATTTTGATGTATTTTTGCCCATCCCAATCACAGGAGCCACGTTTACTAACATATGGCACCGGGGGTACCGGGAAGCAGCTAGTAACCTATTTTGCTAAGTTCTGTAGAAAGCCGTTGAGGTAAATGGGCCAGTCCACAGTCATTGTGAGAAGACTACAGGATTAAATGACTCCGTGCGCACGTAAAAGATCGTACTAAATTAGTCGATGAGGACTAATTATATTAGTCGATGAAGACTAATTGTATAGTTGTTAAAATAACGGTTATATTGTGTATATACCAATTGTGTAATTGCTTTACACGTGTAAGAGGGTAGAATTGTCCCCAAGAAGAAATCAGAAGGCTGACATTATTCTAGTGAATTTGCCAGTCCGCTGAACAAAGTGTTTTACAAATTGCTAGGATAGCTTTGGGATCTGAGAGGAAGAGATCCAGGCTGTGGCTAATAGCTAATGGCTAATGGTAAAAACCTGGATAAAGTGCATTTTGCTCTGTCCTGAGACCGAGGAGAGTCCAGGAAGTTGAATTTGCAACCATGGTAACGACATTTGTAGCTAACAAACTTACAGACTCAACAACAATGGCGGCGGGTACAGGCTAGTAAAGGAATTGCAGCTTAACAATTGAGATCCAGATGAGTAACCACATGATGCATGCGCAGACTAATTGAGAGATTGAAAATACGCAAATTTAGAGAAATTTATGAATTTGGAGCGAATTTGACATATTAATTTGGTTTACTTTTGAAATATGTTGAGTGATGAGTATTTTGATACATTTGCTAACAAGGTTTTTGGTTGTTTGAGTACATTTTACATGAGTTTCAGAAATTCCAAGGAAAGGTGGGGGCTGAAAGAGTCCCGTTACGTTGAAGTTTTATAAAGGTGATCCCAGAGGGTAATTCTGCATAATTATGTGAGTATTAATGCTGAAGGATGTGTCCGTTTGGATGAATTCGAAGTTTGGTGGTTAACAAATGCGTGATCAACATTTGTTGTCATTCCTAGCCAAACAGGGAGATTTCTTTAAGCCTTTCCGACCAGGACTTGTATTAATAAGCGGCATATCTGTGATGTGTGATGGTATTCAATAAAAATGCACAAATTGAACCCCTGGTTTATAAATTGGTTATAATACAATCAGAGGAGGTATAGCCTACTAGACGCAAGGGTGGCCAACCCTGATCCTCGAGAGCCTCAGTCCTGCATGTTTTAGAGGTTTCCCTTCTCCAGCACACCTGATTTAAATGAATGGTCGTTACCCAAGCCTGAGAATGACCGTTCATTTGAATCAGGTGTGCTGGAGCAGGGAAACATCTAAAACTGAGGCTCTCGAGGACCAGGGTTGGCCACCCCTGTTCTAGAGCAAAATTAAGTGAATAGAAGCTAAACGCCAAACACCTGTGTTGTTTAAAGAGAAAAAAAAAAGGTGTTGAGTTTTTTGCTTTGTTCCATAGCGCGCTGTTTGTATGATTCGAGTTTGAAGCGGGCGCTGATAAAAACAATGTGATAGATTTGAGTTATTCAAGTAAAAACTATTAGTAGGCCTAATTGAGAAAGTAACAAGAGTGTTATATTAAATCACAATACAAACTACAAAATATTCCAATTAAATATTTTCATTTAGTAAATTTAGTAAAATGTAAATGTAAATGTATTTAGGATTTTTGGTCCGCAAAATTGAGATTTGAAGAATTGTCCGTGCATTACCCATGCTGAGGGCGTATATGTCTGGTAAATATAGGGATATTCAAAGGAGTATTCTGTGGGCTATTACATGCTTTGATAAGACTTTTGAGAAGTTAAAGAATAAGGTTTTGTTTTACGAGCTTGTTACTCTTGTTAAATTGTGAATTTAAAGTTTTAAAAAGAAAAAGGGAGAATTTCTATTTTATTTTGTCTTAAGAGCATTGTTTGGTTGACTTGATTACGGAGCGTAATACTGGCATAGGTCTGGGAGCAGTTTTAACTGTCCGAACATGGATTTAATGAAACAAAATTATGATAACAATAGTTTAAAGCAAATTAAAATGTGGGTCAGAGAATTAGTAGAAGGCTAATTTTGAAATCAAACGGCGAGATTCAGTCAATAATGACAACCTTAGGTTGTGTGTTATGGGAACTTATGGGAAGTTTGTGTTTAGACAGGAAGGTTGTTTAAAGTTTGATTTGAAAAGTAACTTTATCTTAAAAAAACACGTGCACATCAAATATCCATTGCCATGAAAAAACATTGATGGCACTTTTCCAGTTGGGTTATTTTGAAGCTGTGTTTTCACAAATGTTTTATTTTGGTTTGAAGAAATGTATGTAAAACATTATGAGGAAATGATTAGAAAGTTACATGAAAGATTGGTTTAAGAGGATCATGGAAGATTATGAAAGAAACAAGAGAACGTTTTGTGGTTGTGAAGAGATAATTGGTTTAAACACTTTGATGTTCTGAAAAGGGAACTATGCATATACTTTAGGTATATGGGAAAACATTTAAAATCAAAATAGTAAAATGTTGGGTTTTGAAGAGTTTTGATAAAGGTATTGGATGCAATTTGGTTACAAATGAGAAAGACAAAATAACTAAAATATACTCTTATTTGGAGTTTGATTGAAATATGATTTTAAGTTTTACTGGATGTTTTATCAAGAGCCTGACACAATGTTTTGGATAAACAGTTAGTCTGGGATAAGGTTGTATTAATAAATGGTATTAATGCATAAGGAGGGTTATTATAACCTTCTGTTCTGAAATAATTTGGGAAGACTCATAAAGTCTGATAAATTGTCAGAGAGGGAGTCAGGCTAGTAATCAGAAGGTTGCCGGATCGATTCCCCTCTGTGCCAAATGATGTTGTGTCCTTGGGCAAGGCACTTCACCCTACTTGCCTCGGGGTGAATGTCCCTGTACTTACTGAAGTCGCTCTGGATAAGAGCGTCTGCTAAATGACTAAATGTAAATTGTGGTTATGATGGTTTGTTTTGGACTGCAGCCAAAGCAAGTTATGAAGTTCTACCTATCTGACCTTTATGGAATATATAGTTGGAAACATGTTTTGTTAATAGCTACATTGGGAACATTATTTAGTCTATATTTTCATTTGAGAAACATACTAATTGATTTCTGGTTTGGGATAATGACAATGTTTTTTATCATATCTTTGACAAAAAGAGGTGTGATTTGGTTAAACAGAGAATATAAAATAATTTAGGTCTTAAACTAACTGTTTTGAAGGAAAGAAAAGGATTTTGGAGTGAAAGAAATTAGACTAACAGTTGATTTTGTTTAAAAGGGAACAAATAAACAGATTTCTAGACATAAGTAATAGGAGTTGAATATCAAATGATGAGGTATTGTCTTGTTATATGTTTGCTTAACAATGGATAAATAGGGCAATGATCACCTGGAAAGATAAGAATTCTGAAGAACTTGTGTTGGTTCTACTAGAAGTAGTCCAAATTCCTGAAGAGGTGGATCAAAAAGTTAACCGATTTTATACCAAATGCTAACTAGAAAAGAAATATCTTCTGCTAAATTCTGTTCCAGGTGAAGCAGAAAACCAAAGAGTGGATGAGTCAAACCAGGAGATTGGGTATTGATTAAAGTTATTAAAAGAAAGAACTGGTCCAGCCCAGGTGGGAGGGACCGTATCAGGTACTACTCACCACCACCCACTGCAGTCAAAATAGCAGAGGGGACGTCTTGGATACATTTGTTACATTGAAGTAAGGGACATTGATACAGGGACAGATTAGTTACTCACCACAGTCCTGAGGCACAAGTCTGACTACAAAGGGGAGTCATTCTCTCAAAGAACAGCGCGTCTCAAACTCAAAATCAACGGCCAACAGAGACATAGGGTGTACACTAAATAGGCTAAAAAGATAGGAGACAGTATGCAGGGAAAGGTAGAAGAGATGGGTGACCTATTTCCTCGTCCGTAGGATTGTGACATCCGTGGTACCATATTTAGCTTACTGTTGCTAAAGTTCATAATGGTCTACCCTATACTATGGTTAAAAGATGCAATGTTTTAACCTCAGTGACTATCTATAAGGAAAGATATTGGTAATGAAGAATTTCTTTGCTCTACTAGAAGATCATACTGATAACATTGATTTTATTTTTCTGGGAATACTAAAGCAGATATGGCAGCAAAAGAGGTAGCCATACAGGTCTGTCTTAGCATTAGGAAAGGTATAATGTGGATGTGACTGTCATGAGAGATATGCAAGAAGTGTCACCAAAATTATGGGTTGTGTAAATTCACAGGAGGAACTTATGTTACTGAAGAATCTATTTCGTTATGCTATAATATTGAGCCATGGGATGAATCATGTCTCAACAGGAGGGAGTGATAACGAAAGAGTGTTCACAGCATATGGATTTGCAAACTATTAAAGAAAAACTTTAAGAAAAAACTTTTTTATGATACTTTATTTGAGAGAGAACAAGATATGCATTAACTTTTTTAAGTTAACGAAATGTTGTAAAGACTTAGGTATGGACCAACGACGAGTCAGTTGCTTTCAACTGACCTCTGTGAGAATGTAATTTTAATTACTGTGTAGTGTACTTCTTCTGAAATTCGCAGACAGGAGAGAGATGCTGTCTCAATCCAGTGAGAGGTCATTGCTCTGCGGTCCTAGCACATTTGGCGCTCTAGGCGAGCTTCACTCGTGGCGCCCAAGTTCAAAAAGTTTAAAAGTTTAAAACGCTTTTGCACGAAAACGGAATTGCAACTTTCAAACTTTGTTTTGCCCTGCAAGACTGCATTTCTTTCAAATAAACACAACAACGATCACAACGATCGATAAACATTAAATAAAGAACGAAATCCCTGAGAAAATGTCAAGTCTGTGCTGAACTATGCTCCGGCCACGCCCCCCTGTTCAACGGTGCACACACGGTGCACGGTCACATTCACTCCCTCATCGCCTGCAAATTATGTTTTTTTAGTCTTCTGTTCTGTTGATGCCTGGCAAACAACAATCTTAGAAGTGTACTCATATTAGGGGGTGTGATTTGCACTTCAGGGCCACCGTACATATTCACTCATTTTAAGCAATCAATCTCCCTGAACAAAATTAGACAAAACGGAATTCACCAAAATGTCATGACACATCGAAAATGACGCAAATTGCGATGGAGCTGAACTTGAACTGATGTTTCGACTGAATGACAATAACAAGGAACGTCAGAAGTCACTTGCTAGCTAGCGTTAGCTAACTATCTAGCAAGATTACATACAATCCATTTGCTAAAGTTGACAATACAACACTTGGATTTTTACCAGTATTCCTCACTGTTGACAAATTGCCGTGTTTGTCTTCCTTAATGCCTAATGCAACAACACTACACATATCTTACTTGTTGCATAGCACACCAATTAGGCATTAAGGACATTAAGGAAGACAAACACGGCAATTATTGGGGAGTGCTTGCCTTTCGGCGAGCACAAACCATTGTTATCTCACATATATATTTTTATTATTATTATTATTGTTTATTTTCGCGCCCCTAAGGCTCAGTCAGTTTGGACTACATAGACAACGTCGATGTCAAAAGGTTCGTCTTGGTCGCGATTGCGTTGGTTCTATTGGGATTTATGTTCCGTTGCACGGTTTAAGTTTTAATTACGTTTTTGTGGCAAAAGTGAAGCTAACGGTGGATAACTTGCTAGCCACAGTCACTGACGCTACTGACGTCACTAACGTCACGAAATATCATGTGACTACCTCTAGCAGAACATTAGTTTAGCAGCTTGTTAACTTCTGGGAGATAGCTAGGCTAATTGCTTTACTGCAAGGGAGCGGCAGAAACGCCACAAGCAAATAGGCCGGGGTGATAACTATGTACTCATTTTACTTTGTGATATGAAAAACAATATAAGCTGATATAAGGAAGTAGTTACATCTACTTTCGAAAACATTAGTCTACTATTTCACTGAAGCATTAGCATCATGACATTAGTCTCTGTTGTCCGGGCAACACATACTACAGCGGTCTATGATGTATCTGTTTTCAATCGTTAAAATAAACATTCCTCACAATTACATTTTCGTTGTACGATTTATTATGACATTAGATTACAAGTAAACGATTTGTTGGTGAAATTATCATTACCTGTGGTTTCAAACCAGTGTACCTCACTGCAACACTGCACTGTTAGTAGCTAAAAAAAACATATCCACAGCTGTTTACAGTAGCCTACGTGGAAGTCAATGATGTTCGGCACTACCCTACCTTAAATCTTTCAATAGGTGAAACTATCTGACTACTGACTACTAACCTGAACTCCATTGCCACAGCCTAAACTTCAATCTGTTCATGAAAATAATTCATTTCGGCCTAGAACATACAACGGAAGTAACGTTAAATCGAATTCAACCAACGCAATCGCTACCAAGACAATCTAGTAGTAGTTGTAGCCTACAATTTACCGGGGCAGCTTCTCCACACAGCAGGGCTATATCGCATTTTGCCTTGTTACTGACAATGATCGCTACCACTGATATTTTTATGAATGAGTGATTTTCCCCTTAGTAAATGTCAAGCTTATTTACGTTTTTGGGGGCATATTTTTAGTTAGCAGATGATACTATTTGAATCGCGATTCCATCTGAGATAGCTACTGCAGGTAACGTCGTTGTTAAAATACATTTCAAAGGGGGTTCTTTATTAATGAATGAATGCAATATGAGTAGGCTAAATGCCTGAAAATATCACGAGAAGGGAAAAACTTACAATGACGTTTAAATCATAGAGATTAGGTCCATTTTTACACCGGTCTGCCAAATATATTCGTTTTGATTAAACTATGAGGTTGCTGATCACCATTCCCTCTTGAAGGGGAAATGACAAGACTATTTCATTCTACTCTTCACTCTTAGTATTTTGAGTTGTAAATGAGCAGAAAAAAATATGCTTTTAAATCTATATAATAAATAATAAGAAGGCTATGCATTTTAATATAAAATATACAGAAATATCAGTTGTAAAATGTAATTTAAATACGGACCCCTACAAGTAAGCAAGCACACCCTACAATTTCCCCAGAAATTGTACCTCCTCTAGTTGGGTGTGCTATGCAACGAGTAAGATATTTGGAGTGTTGTTGCACTGGCTAATTGGCTATATATGTGCGCCCCTATTTTATTCGTGTTTTTTTTGTATAACGTAGAATAAACGGACATATCATTTTTGATATAGGCTACTGTAAAATCCTTAAAGAACTAGGTTATGTGACAGGGAGTAGAAAAACGTTCAATGATAAGGTACATCTTTTCTTCATAACTTCACTAAAGTGCCCGGGGCAATTCACGCATTCATGTCATGAACCGTTTTCTTATCTGGAATTAATCATAGGCTAAGACCAGAATTTAAGGATTTACCTTTCGCCTTTGCACATTTCTCTTATTCTTCCTTTCTTTTCTTCTTAAATTTCGCCCTGGATAGCTTTTGCCTCTTCATTATTTCGTTCTTCAAAGTTCTTGAACACACACATTCTAAAAAATGCCTCACTGTGCTAGCATGGTCTGATAACACCAAGCTTACTTTTTTAAGGGGACTTATACCTGGCTCATTTTACCCCAATGTTAGATTTATTTTTTGAATGTCAAAATATTGGTTGGAGTTAAAGAAGGGGGCGCAAAAAAAACTGCCCAGCAACAAAAAATAAAAACGTTTTTTATTTATTTTTTGCTGGGCGCATTTTTTTGCGCCCCCCTCTGAGTGGCGCCCTAGGCGACCGCCTATACTGCCTGTAGGAAAGACCGCCCCAAGGAGACTGGATTGTGGTGACCGATTTGACACGTTAAGTCCTGGAAAATGACCCAAGGTGAACGGGGTCATTCCTGGCTAGTTTCAGAGAGGAAATGGCATGGTACACGTAAGCGTGCACTTTGTTTGATGATGTCAAAATAAGGAAAACTCTGCGCTGTGCCTACACTCAAAAATTTGCTGGGTTATTTTTTCTACCCAAACGCTGGGTTGAGCCTTTTGGGTCATTTTGTTGGGTTATTTCAATGGTGTTGGGTAGTTTTTGTGCAGCCCAGCCGCTGGGTTAGAGGCTGGGTCATTCTCGCTGACAGTTTTAACAATGCAGATTGTCCTCTTCTCTTTCACCACTACGTCACCTGGTACCTTACCCAGCGGCTGCCTCACTTTAACACAGCTGCTGGTTTATCTGCGCCAACAGACTAACTTTGTCAACAGTCTTTTTAACTGCAGGTTTCTATCCAACTGAAATTATCGACAACAGAAATAGCCTAACTTTTTGCAGCAACTGTGAGTTGTTGAGGCTACCTTTTAGCTGTCAAGTCACTTTGGGCAGCTAGCCACCATTCTACAGTAAAATCCCAGTTTGTGTAAGAAATAAATGTACTGCTGCAAACGATTTGCGTTTATTTGGTGTTTATTGTGTTCATTTGTCAAACTGATGCAGATTGTTGTCCTTTTTTACACATATCCACGCCACCTAGTACGAACCCAGACGCTGGGTAAAATGGTTCACTTTAACCAAGCCGCTGGGTAAAATGGTTCACCTTAACCCAGCCGCTGGGTTGTTTAATAATACATATAAACGTTGTTTTGTGAAAGAGCGGTCTTTTCTACCACTTTTTGTACAGCAGAATCCACGTTCAGCAGCAGAGAAAAAAATAAAAAAGGTTAGTATCCACTTTTGTACCTACAAATTCACTGTTGTATACAGCTGTCAATAGCCTACCAGTCCGCACCCTAGTTAGCGACAGAATGATACGCCGCTCCATTAGTTTAGGAAGTTTGTCTAGCTAGCACTAGCTGCTACCTCACCGAGCCACCTGAGCAAACTAGCTCAAGCTCGTTTATATAAAATTCAATAAATTCATACTGCATATTGAGCAATAATTGTGTGTTTAATAAATACATTTACGGCAAACAACTTATTTTAATAAGCGTTTATTTGCGTCCGACTGAGAAAAACCATACAACGGCTATTTAGCAATTTACCAGTCCCTCAGGCCCCGTTAAGATAAATGGAGAGCTAACGTGCCTCGTAGCATTGAAGCTGAAGCCGGCGGCAAAAGCCGCGGGATACAGTGTATATGTGAAACAATTAGCCTATACAAATACGACTCTTAAGAGGTCAACTCGGCTACTTCAAACAGAAATATACAATTTCCAACAACGTTTTGATCTGCATTTGTACTGAAATACTGTAGTCATATGTGCTTGGTTAGATAAGCGCAGCTAGTTCAGCTATGCTAGTTAGCCAAGTTGTCCGCTATCTACCAAGCTTAATTTAGCAGTAAGCATCACTAGCTAGCTAACCAGCAATGATAAAATGCATTCATTAATTTGGCTCGATCTAACTGGCGTTAAGGTTAGCTATCGATATGTGTCATGTGCAGCCATACCGTGTTATAAACCACCTTGCTGTAAACCAGGGGCCTGTACTACGAAACCAGTTCAACGGGGTATATTTTCGTTACAGTAGTAGAGCTAGCTAGCTAACTAGCATCAATAAGTTAGACATGCCAAAATATTTGCAACCGCACTCTGTCACCGTGTCACCACGGTGGTTTTCAACTTCCAGTACCGCATAATTGACACAAGACAAGCTCATTATAAAATACATTATAACATTAAACAAATACATTTCATAAATATGATAGAGTAAAAGCTACACAATCGCTTGTTAGAACAAAAAGCGACTTTAAAAAAACTAACACCCAGCAGTGTGTATTTTCTTTGCCTCTTTCGAATGCAACAGTCCTAGACAAAAAATTATATCCATACCAACATTCATTCTGCACTCAATGGTGAGCGCCCTCATATGGAACCAGAGTGGAACTGCCATAGATATGCCTATCTATCTATCTATCTATCTATCTATCTATCTATCTATCTATCTATCTATCTATCTATCTATCTATGGGAACTGCAACCAGTTCAGAAGCCGGAAGTTTCCGAGAGTGGCAGTTCTCCCCATATTAGACGTTCTCTGATCTGACTTTGATCTGTTATAATGAGCATGTTAGGCGTGCAGCATAAATTGGTATTGCGGTGTACCCTGGAATAAAGGTAACACGTGACACAGAAATAAAGAAATAAAAAAACACCACTGTGACACTGAAAATGTTGTATTAAACCGGAAGTTACCTCGCAAACTCACATACTGGTTTTCACAGTAAAGGCCTCTGACATGACCATTGCAGTAGGATATGCATTTGTAATAATATTAGTGTTATCTTTATTGTTCAACCTATATGATGCTCTCCTCGTTTTAATGTTTCAGGTTAATCCACTAGGCTATGGACAGCTTTGTTAGGGATATACTTGAGAAATGGCAGCTTCCAGACCTTCTTGATAGTTTCCTAGGTAAGTAAATCAGGTTTGAAAGCCTTTTATGTCTTTTTATGCAAGGAACAGGCCTGTATATGGATGTGTCTGTGTCTTTCTGTTGTGATTTTGTAAAAAAAAAAAAATAGTTTTGTGTCTTTGTCCTTCAGATAATGCTATAGATGAGGACAGTTTTCAACTTCTTGATGAGAGAAACCATTCACAACCTAATCCCCAAAATCGGCCTCAGGCTTAAGTTTCTAAAACATTACAGAGAACTTGTAAGTAGTTAGAATAGATAGGACCAGTTGTAAAGAAATTACTTTTATTTATTTTTTTAGGACTAATGGCATACGTTTGCTTTCGATGCAAAAGGCAAATTCCTGGTGATGCAAAGTGTCTCTTTACACATTTACATGCATTACACAATGTAAATAGTTCCTCAACATATTTCCAATGCAGCAAAAATGGCTGCGGCAGAACATTCACATATATTAGGTCTTACAGAAGACATCTACTGCAGCATGTAAACCAAGTTGAGCCTGTTCTTTGTGAAGGTCCTCCCCGGCCTGTTGAGTTCCTGAATGCTGAAGAGGAACCAGCACAGGAAGCTGTACATGAATGGGATGAATTGGAACAAGAGGGCATTACCAATCGGGTAGCTCTTTTTATAGCAAATCTGAGGTCCAAGTCTTCCCAAACTTTTTCCACCATAAACTTTGTGGTTCAGCAGACCTCTAGTTTAATTAGTGACATTGTGGGTAGACTACAATCGAAGACCATGTCTCTATTCAGTCATTTTGGTCATGGTCATAGAGCAGAGGTAGAGGAACTCAGAGAGGAGTTTAAACACTCTGCTGAACCCTTCAGAGGCCTGGAGACAGATTACAAACAGATGCAGTATTTTGCTCAATCAGGAAACTTTATTCAGCCAGTTGAAGAGGTTTTGCCAGGGGTTTCCTATGTACAGCAAAGGGACTCTGCTACCGGCATGGTCAAACAGGTTGCTATCCCTGATACATATCAGCGGATTCCACTGAAGCGCCTTCTGGTCCAGGTTCTTAAAATTCCTGGTTTTTACAGACAATGCTAGCATGGCAGCAGAGAGAGGGTGATGTGCTTCAGGACGTCTTTGATGGGGACTTTTGTAAAACACATCTACTATTCTTGAAAGAAGTTTCCATTCCACTCCTCATCTACACTGATGACTATGAAACTGTAAATCCTCTTGGATTGAAGACTTCAATACATAAGCTAGGGTTTGTGTATTTTATCATTAAGAGCTTGCCACCAGACTTGCTATCCAGTTTACCGTCACACTTCCTTTTAGCAGTGTACAAAACGGATGATGCGAAGACCTATGGGCTTGATGCTGTGCTGCAACCTGTGGTTAAGGGCTCAAGTTTCTTGAAAGTGATGGCATCACCATCACACTCCTGGCTTTAAAGGTGTAGTTAAGTTCACGGTTGTCCAGGTAGTAGGGGACAAATTGGGCATGAATGGCATTCTTGGTTACTCTGAAAGCTTCTCGGGTAATTATATTCGTCGGTGGTGCAAAGCACATCAAAATGTCTTGAGGGTGCAAACAACGGCAGATCCAGCACTGTTGAGAGATATCCACAGTCATGGGGCAGATTTGCATACAGCCAACCCCTCTGAGACAGGGTTGAAAAGAGACAGTGTGCTCAACATCTACAATCAGCCATATGAGGTAAAGCTTGTGTTGAATTCTCTGATCGAGCAAAAACATCTTACACTCGGAAGATCAACTACAGAATCACAAGCTTTGATTATGGCTTCAGTGAGAATGGCAATAAACCCTCTCTGATCAGCAAACATGATCTAAGAAACCTTGATGGTGCCATGCGGCAGTCAGCTTCTCAAATGTGGTGCCTACTTAGGTTACTTCCAGCCATGATTGGTGACCTGATCCCCATAGAAAACAAGGAGTGGCAACTTCTCCTCCTCTTGCTGTTATGCATGGAGTTCATCTTCTCTCCTTCTCTAACTGTTGCATCAACCCTATACCTAACCAAGATCATTGAGGAGCATCATTCCCTCCCTTCCTAGAGCTCTATCCTCATCGGCATTTGCGGCCAAAACACCATTTCATGCTACACTATCCAAAAGCAATCACAAAGTTGGGCCCCTTGATGCAATTCTGGGAAATGCGGTTTGAGGCAAAACATGGTTTCTTCAAACGGGTTAGTCATGTCACATACAACTTTCGTAACATCTGCAAAACAATGGCATTTCGACATCAGATGATGCAGTGCTACAAGCCACAATACTGAAGTTGGTCCGGGGCACTGTACCTTCTTGGCCACCTTAGACAGATTTCAAGAAATCCAAAGTGGTCTAACTGGTATCCCCCTCGTCAGCAAAGTTTTTGTGCCGGCCTGGGTAACCTTCAAGGGTATGGAATACAGAGCAGGCATGTCAGTATTCCTTTCCTATGAAACAGATGGAGAGCCTCAGTTTGGGCTTATAAAAAGCATAATTGTTCTGGAACAAACCACAAACACACCAACAATGAAGTTGGTTGTACAGAAATGGGAAACTAAAGGTTTTGAGAGGCATTTCTTTGCATACAGCGTGACCCCCACTCACAGTTTGGCAGCTGTTGATGTGGAAGAGCTGCTTGATCATCATCCATTACATGCTGTTAAGTCATACAGAGAGCATGATGACAGTTTCTACATCTCCCTGCGCTATAGAATCTTTTAGACTTCATCAGCTGTACTGATGAAGAAAAGTTAACAATATTTTCAATACTTTACATTATTCATCATGTCTTGCTTTACTTTTAAAAACTTTTTTTACCTGTTACGTAGTCATTTAAGGCTTCCAAAAAGCCCCTTGTCCACAATGAGCAAGGATTGTACAGCTCTGCGAACACATAATGAGTGGATAAGTTAAATCTACTTGGCCTACCATCATAGATGGGAAATGCTGTGCCCCCTACTGCCCCACTTACAAGCCCAGATGTGCCACCTGCTACACTTCCTTTGGAAGAAACGACCATGGTCGTGGATCAGACGATGCCACTTTTACTGCACATCATTCCAGTATTTGTAAGTCCCACATTTTCTGACTTTTTAAATATTACCTAAACAGTAAGAAACTAAGCTTTATTCTCTGCCTTCAAAATGTTTTTCAGGATATCCGCCAGATTCTTACTGCTTCACCTGAGGGCAGGTTGATCATGGAAAGCCTTGATGTGGACAATCTAGTCACCATAAGACAAAGACACTGCTTGGTTAGAATATTGGTATCACACCTAATTGAAAAATTTGGAGAGACGTAAGTACCAAAAGATAAATGAATGATGAGTGACATGTTGACATGTTTACATTTAGTAGGTTTTCACATACCTGCTTATGAAGTCTGGAAGTCTCATGATGTACTGATTATGCATATCGCTGTTTTGCTATTTTACAGACCTACCGCAGAGACAAAAAAGGCCTTAGCATCAGCCCTGGTGCAAACATTCCCCTGCTTCAAGGACATACATGGCAGTGGTTCTGTGAGTAGTTGATTAGCCTCTTCTATTTTCTAGGGCCTGTTCCATGACGCGAGTTTACCGAATAAGCCAGGCTGCATAAGTACCTTCCCAGACACAAGCATCGCTGTCAAATCAAATCAAATTTATTTGTATAGCCCTTTTTACACGCAAGCATGTCACAGAGGGCTTCACATACGCCCATAGAACTGCCCCTCAACCAACCTAAGTTTACTGTCCGTAAACTTACTTTATGGAACAGCTCCCTATAATGTGACTGCAGGATAAACTGACCTCCTGAGCTGATAAATAAATTATCTGATGGTATATTCATTTCTGAATTCATACGTCTTCTTACCGAGGATTTGAGCCTCGTAATGTTAACCTACAGATATTCGTTAATTTAGCTAGCTAGTGTAGCAATGCGTTACTTCTGATGAGCAATAGCTCTACATTGCTAACAACAGCTTAGGTAGTATGTAGCAATCGATTTTTAAAATTATCATATCCATTTCAGTTGTCAGGGGATCAACTTTAGACATAAAACAGCAGATTAGTATCTTACCTGGTTGCTCTTTTGCTGACAACCGATGAATTGCCACGTGGCTGCAATAGACTTACCAAGCCAGCGCCTTTATGGTGAATTATGATGGCAAGTGGGCAGGCGCACGAGAAACACAAGACGCGCGAAAAGTTTCAAGTGCTTGTGCACGTGCAAAGTGGCAGACACTGAGGAAGACTTCGAAGAAAACAGGAAGTTATTTTCACATTTATCAGCAAGAGGCTAGTTCAAACCCTCACGGGCCTATCACTATGACATCACACACAACAATCGTCTCATATTCAGTCGCACTCTCATCAATATGCTGAAGAATATTCTTCTAAGTTGCATGGCGGGGCACGGAGTCACGCACTATGTTCCTAACTATCACATTCACACATCCCCACCAAAGCCAGCGCTACTATACGTAACATAACTCTGTAACACTCGCTACGTTACAGCTTGTGAGCGACAGGCTGGAGTACAATTTAATTAGCTAGCGTACACTCTTATGGTAACTGATGACTTAATTTGTACCCAGGATAACAGCAAATAAGAATACAGACTCAATAAACGCTTTGGAAAACTCCTCAGACAGTCCATTTTAGTCTTGCCGCAAGGCATGCTGGGAACCAAGTTGGTCGTCCGTGCTCCATGCATGCATTGTCCCTTTTTAGAAAACATTAAAGAATCAGAAACTGTCTTGCATAGTCATGTTCACAATATATTATAATGTCTTGTCAGGAAATATGGTATGCCCAGGGCCGGAACCACCGTCCAGCCACTGGGTTCCTTGAGGAGAGACTGAGAAACATCAGGAAAAGACTCAGAAGCATGAGCAGACCACAGCGTGAAGCCATGCATGAGCCCAACAGGACCTTCATACCAGGTAATACTTGAACTTTTGTAATAATAAGTTACAAAACACCCATTAAAATATTTGACAGTATTCTCAACTGTGTGCTTCACAGAATCAGCTATATCTGACACCAGAGCAGAACAATTAAAAGAGTGGCTGAGAAACAACACACAGCCAGGTGGAGCAAAACATGCTCGACACAGCACCACACAGGGCAACATGGATCAGGGCAAATGGCTCCAAAACCATTGTCGAGGTCCTCCATGAATTCCCCAGACTGACCGCTCCAGGCATGGTACGTGCTAATATAATATGATGTTGTAATTAAAATGAATTATTTATAATGTGAGAAATGCTATATTTATATATTAATCTTTTCCATCTTCTAGATCGCGCAATACTTTTTTTTCTGCACAGAGACGCTGCACCAAAGTTGTTCGAGACGTGGCTGCCGGTGTATGCAGAGAAGATCCTGCACCTGGCTAAATTCTAACAGAAACTGCCATTTCCTGTGGAGATGACACTGGGTAAAATATGTTTTCCCTTTAACTGTACACATAAGTTATGTTATAGGGTACTAAGTGCCCAGGTCACAGCTATGCCAATCCATATCATATTGCATGATACCCATAGAATTGGCTTTCTACAGATTCCAAGGGGGATATTGCCCTGAGGCTGCTGCCCAGCTTGCTCCCGCCGCCAGTTTTCAAAGTGGGCCGAAAAGTGTTCCGGCCCAGTGTCGATGAGGCCAGACAGGCCTTCATTGACCTTCGGCCTGTAAGTAAGATTTAGTTTATTTGAAAGGGAATGTCATTGATTTTGTCATTCACATGGTATTCTTGCAGGGCCCAAGAGGACTACTCTCTCCTCAAGCTAGAACTCAGAAAGAAAGAAAAACATTACAAGGCATTATCCAGCTGATTTGTTGCTTGTGAAATGTATCCTTATATTTCTCCTGTCTGTTCTTTCTTTCTCTTGATCATAGGTTGGAACACACATGGTGGAGTACTTCCAACAGGCAGAGGTGTCAAGGCCTTACCCCTATGTCCTCTCACTTGGGGATGAACACTTGTGCTCCCAGGCATTTTCCATCATAGCGGGACAGGCCTTAGAGCAAAGCACACTGCTTGGGGCAGTGGATGTGTGCTTCAAGGCTTTTTACACCTTTGACATCAACTACCCCAAGCAGTGTTCTCCTATATGGGAATTATTTCAAGAAGGAGTGTTTGAACTGGAGGGTAGTGTCACCCCTTCTGTAAAATTTTTGAAGCATCCATCCTTGCTTGTAAATAGGTGTCTTAATCATGTTTATATTGTTTCTTGGTTGTGTTTTAATCCTGTTTTGATTGGCTTGTTGTTGTTGTTGTTTTGATTAATTTAAATATATGATTACATAATTTGCATTTAATCTAATCAAATGTAATAACCAAATGTAGTTCTAAAACAAATGTTCTAAAACAATGTTCTGAGTCTGTGAAATAATATATTTATAAAACAATTTTTTACTCTTTAAATGTGTTTTATAGTATTTATGTATACATGTTTTTTGGATTAAGCCTAAACGACATACAAGTTGTGTTCATTATTTAAATACAATGCTGACAGATTTTACTGTAGGAAACATACAAATTATGATAACCCATTTTTTAGGTCAAATTGACCTAGCATGCTGGTTAATACAACCCATATTTGGGTTGAATTATTAACCCAACATGCTGGGTTGAATGGTCAACCCATCTTGCTGGGTTAGTTTAACCCAACGTGTGTTCTGTCCTATATTTAACCAGCCGCTGGGTTGTTTTCAACCCAAACTGGGTTGTTTTCAACCCAACATTTAACCCATTTATGTGGTAAAATTAACCCAGCCTTCTAGTCAATACAAACCATATTGGGTTGAATTTATTAACCCAGCCCTCTAGTCAATATGACCCATATTTGGGTTGAATTTATTAACCCAGCCCTCTAGTCAATATGACCCATATTTGGGTTGAATTATTAACTCAACATGCTGGGTTAAATGGTCAACCCATCGTGCTGGGTTAGTTTAACCCAACGTGTGTTCTGTCCTATATTTAACCAGCCGCTGGGTTGGAAACAACCCAAGCTGGGTTGTTTTCAACCCAGCATTTTTTAGAGTGTATAGTACAGTGCGTTGAGGTTGCCGTTTTGATCAACTATACTACATTTTCTATGAGAAGATTACACAACTACCATGCACACAATCATGGCATGAGTTTCAGCAAATTGGACTTTGATAATAATGGGAATTGTCTTGGGAATGACGTTCCGTTTTGTATGTTGAAATATATAGGAACTACATGGTGCTGTGACTAAAGATATGATTTAACTGTTTAATTGATAACAATGCAAATGTTAAGTTTTAATCTTGACATTAGTGAGAAACTTTTCTGTGGAATAAAATGTAGGTACAAACATTCCTATCATGATACGTTCTACCTAGACCCCGAAGCCGCCGCCAAGCGCCAATAAGCGGCGCCAATTAAGTTTCAGCCAAAGCCAGCTAATAATTTTGTCAGCCAAATTGAGCCGCCATCTGATATTTTTTGGCTGAGCCAGCTGAAATTATTTGCATCAAACAATAATTCTATCTATCACATAGAGACATACACACACGAAAAATAAATGATAAACTAAATCAATGTTGCACACCGGATTCGCCACATTATCGTGCTTGTTGCTATGATACACAGGACTCAGTGAATTGATGACCAATTGAAATTGCGCGTTTTCTTATAGTGATGATCATAGACACAGACAGTAAAAGAAAGAATGCATTTTTCTCTCACGCTGAGCTGGAATGGTGGAAACAACTAGAATTGGTAATTGTGTTGTTCTCACATACTTTCCTAATTTCTACGTTGGATACTCAGACTTTTGTTAGATCTTCAGTTTTTGGAAGTATGAATGCCGTTTTGTCAGGACTACAATGCCGTTTGTCTTTGTGTCAGGACTAGTTATCGATGTAGGCTACTCTTTTAGCAGTGTTTCCTCATGTTGAGATTGCGTGTGTGCGTCCTTAAGAAGTGTAAATCGTATAACCGACGTTGTCAGTTTATTTAAGCCTGTTATTGTATTAGTCTATAGTTATTTTTAATTTAAATGAAGTTAACTGGTGATTTTCGTTGTTTGTATTCTTCCCTTGCTAGCTACAGTAAATTGCACGTCTGTTGATAGGGCGGACAGACCTGCCCCCACTGCTAAAAAAAATCCTAATCCTAGAGGAAACACTGTTTAGAACTTGGAAATATTGAGATCTAGTAAATCAGTATAACATACACATCTGTAGACATGAAGTGGCAGCTTCAGCCATTTGTAGCTATTAACATTTTGGCGGCTGCAGCAGCTATTTAGGTTTTGGCTGAGCTGGCTAGCCAGCCAATAACTTTATCAGCCAGCCATTATTCTCAAAACAAATGGCTTCGGGGTCTAGTTCTACCAGCTTGTGTAAAGATGTTCCAGTTGATTTGTTATGTTCCAGGGCAGAAGTTTGAATGTTTAGAGAACAGTTATTGACTGTCGGAAGAGGAGATAACAATACCGTGACCGTGATACTACAATACTTCATTTATGTGACTTGATTAAGTATTATTTGGGAGTTGTATTAAAGCTTGATGTTTAGTTTTTGAGAAACTTGGTTGCACCACAGAAAGTTGATATTCATTTGAAAACAGAAATTGAGAACATGTAAGGGGATTTCAGGAGATGTGCCAAAGAGATCTCTTATCATGAAGAGGTTGTTAAAGAGTTAGCAGTAGGCAGGAGAGAAATGTTTGCTGACCTAAAAGTCTTGATTGCTCTGTGTAGGAGATCACGTTCGGGGGAGGGTGAGCTTCTTTTGCCATCTATAAAATGGAGATAAGTTTGACCGGGGGAGTGCATTTGGAGACAAAATCTGGGTGACTTAAAGGGGCAATTGACTGTTTTTTTTTAATATTTCACACTGTTCCTTAAGGTCTCCGAATAGGGTATGTAACATTGGTTGGGTTGAAAATGGCCCGGGTGCTGTTCTATGCCCCCTGATAGATCCTCTGAAATGTTCCCGGGAAAAAACACTATCTTTTCTCCTTTATGGTATGCTCATTAATATTTAGATAAGCTGCGCGCTGATTGGTTGGTTTTTAACGGGTGAAGCTGGGGAGCAAAAACGCAACACGGCCAACAGCAGCACTCGCTGAAACACCGAAGTTGGAGACTTGAAATAAAAACGCTAATCTATTGTGTCTACACAACACTGTTTTCAACAGATTGACAACATATCATTTGAAATGATAACATTACTTGTTTCCACTTTTGTTGTTGAAGCAAACTGGATTGACTTAGGTGGTAGAACGTTAGGCTACAGCTTAGCAACCAAACCATATTGTGATTCTACTCAGCTTCAGTTAGCTAGCTAGCTCTAGATATCTTGCTGAAAAATAACATGACAAAGATCTGGACAAACATGCATCGTGAATTGTAGATTTACATTACACAGGTTATTTATTTGAATGAAACACAGTCAGGAACATGAATCAACGTTAGCCCCATTGCCAATAAACTAGGCTAAATTATCACACATTCTACTTATGCTCTTGCGTTAGCAAGCTAAACTTTTTTACATGCCTACAGTCTAGGTGTTACTAGTAACAGTTACTAGCAATGCTACGTATCCTGTATTTAGCACCTGCCTTTCTCCAGTTCTTTCAAATAGATTATCTAGACAGGCGTTAGCAATAAGCCAGACTGCTGTTCGTTTTCTGGCTATTTTTTCGGAAGCTTCCCTTCTAATGCCGACTACAGCTAGTCTAGCTAGAGTCATTTGATGTGTGTAGAAACGTATTTAGCATTCTACCTGGTATGCTATATAAAGGAAACGTTAGCATTGCTTATAACTGTTAACACAACATCATACTGTCCTTATAGCTTGCGGTTGCAATGAGCATACGGTCGGAACAGCACCCCTTTCCAGGTTCAGCTTCCTAGCAAATCCTGCTTGAAATTGTCCAAAGTTGTCAAAACTGTCTTGGGTGAAATGTTCAGAGAAATTAATGATTGAGTGTCGAACTTCGCCGGGATCTTCTCATAGACAACAGCAGCCATGCCTGACGAATTTTTGGCTCCTTGTAAAGACTGTGAGTGTTAGCCTTCCCTGTACAGCCTGGAACACAGCATTTACGACCGTGGTCCATTTTCAATATCCTTGTTATAATTCAAAACGTTCATCTTTGTAATTCCTTATAAGTAGCCTACACAGAGCAGCGCGCAGCTCGCTCTGTGTGCGCAGCTTGCTGCGCTACCTCGGGCTGGTCTGGATGTACATTTTGGGGCGTGACAAAGATACAGACCAGAGCCAAAAAGGGCGGTCCCGCGTCCTACGTCACACGGGTGGCTTTGTTGAAAAGCTAGCGTTTTACAGGCACATTTTTTCTTTTTTAGATTTGCATAGGAAAGAGGTGTCAAAGGACTTTGATATTCACTGTATGTTCATTTTACCCACCGAACTGTCGTTATTCAACTATGACACGGTAAAATCGGTTTGGCAATCAATCGCCCCTTTAAGGGTTAAACAGGTTTTTGTTTGGTTAACTGAGGTTTATGACTCCCTGACTTGGAGAGAAATGCTTATCACTTAACCTGGAGAGGAAGAGCACAATCAGGGCCTGTCTTAGAAAAACTTGACTGACAGTTTACTGAATGTTTGATGGTTTTAGAGATGACCATGTAGACAACAAGTAGGCATGTTCTTTATCCTGATAATTTCTGTATTGATGTCTTTGTTTTAATCTTTGTTACCATTTGATTTTGTGTGAAGGAGATCTGAGATGAGGTCCAACTCATCAGACGTCAAATGGCCATTCTGCTGCGTGATGACGGGTTTTACCCAATACCATGGGCTTCCGTCATGTCCAAGCGTTCACAATACTACACTATAGTGCTGTGTAGTCTTATTGAATATTACAACTTGTAAAATAGCTAGCTAGCACAACATGCTAGCAGACAAACTTTGTAGCACATTGACGTCTGATGTTTTGGTCTCCTTGTGGGCCGGCCGCAAGCAATAAACTTTCTTAAACTTGTTCACCGACTGACTGTGCAATGCTTGATAGATTAATAATTCAGACAAAAGCGTAGCCAATAGGTAGCCTACTCGTCGCTCTCTGCAAATAAATCGTTATGGTCAAGGAAGACATGTTCCATCCTCAGGGAACAATCTGCAAGATTTTGCAGCAGCAATAATACGCCATTGTGTGGTGTAGTCCTAGTGTGCGGAATAAGCCTACTTCCCAGTTAACAAAATGACGTCCCCGAATGTTATCAGGACGTCGCAAGGGAACGTCCCCATGACGTTTTTTTGTAGGGTCCCCTGAAACGTCCATTTAACGTCCTCAACATTTAGGGGTCGTTCAAGGAACGTTTGTCTGCGACGTCATGGGGACGTTCCCTTGCGACATCCTGATAATTTTTGCATTCCAAATGCAGAATCAATTTCTCAACCTTAATTTAGTCACATTTATGCATTTAATGGATACTTTTTGTATACAAAGTATAAAATGCATATTAGCCTATAGTGCTAAACTAAACTGAATGTGTTCACCTAAACTCAACAATGTAATTTAACGTAATTATTGTGCTAAGTATTGTGTATTGTAACTTCTGTGTATGCTTATAGAGGAAAAAACACGATTTACAGTATAAACAAACACTTTATTCAAATACATTTTAAAAGCCTGAATTCATTTTCTTATATTTTAATTGTGTCAAACCCTCTTCATCCTCTCCTTACTCCTCCTCCTCGTCCTCCACCAGTTCGTCCGGAATCAACACCTGCAACATGAATTAGCTACAGTGAGACAGCAGATCAAATGCAAAACACTTTTAGTGGAAGTGTATTTTATCCATATGCTCCTGGAGTTTAGGACCGAAACAAGTGAAATGGAAAGCTTCCCTGGGGCCCGTTTGTCGTAAGGGTTGAAGCTAAGTTAATCAATTGGCCCTTTAGCCCGTTAACATTAGCGAGCTATTTGAGAACCGCAAATATCGGTTAGTCAACGGCTGATCTGCATCCAAATTATCTGGTTAATTTCAATCAGGCTAAACTTATCAGGGCAATTGCACGTGCACGTCCTACTTCAAAAGGCAGGAAAGGTCGATCACCAAAACCGTGATTTTCTAACGGTATGATGGCGGAAAAGACGAAAGAGAGAGCGGTGATATTCTCGCATAGCTTGGCTCTGCCCTCCTACGTACTTTGCTCAATTTGGATTTTGCTTCTGTACTAGGTCTGGGAGTTTGACTTTGAAGTCGGTTTTCAGAAACACATTTTTTGTAGGTCCAATCAGCGAACAGAGGGAGTGGCTGAGAACGATGACGTTAATGTCGTGCACTAGTTTGAGTAGTTCAGTGATGGCGGCAGAGAAAGATGCGAGCAAAGCTTTTCTGCAGTTGTGGCAACGCTGCCGAATATCCATAGGTTAAAGCCAGAGCAAGAACATTCCTTGCTGAGTTTTGTTGGTGGCCATAATGTTGTGGCCCTCCTCCCCACGGGGTTCGGGAAAAGTTTGATTTTCCAGCTACGGCAGCTAGCTCCGTTTCAGTAGTGGTGAAGAAGTTGGCTAAGGAAAACGCTTGCGATTGGTTATGGCAAATCAGAGTGGCTCTGGGCAGATCCAATAGTTTTAAACTTCAACAAAGGACCCACCTTCAAGGAAGTTAACGTTTGTCAATGGAGCGATCCCAGACCCTCTGTACAAATGAAATGTACGAGGGGTGGTTAGGACCAGGCATATTTTTTCCAACCGATCAAACTATTATAATGAGTCTCTACGAAGACAATAAGCATATTATCATGGCTAAGTCAAAATCCGCCACCGCTGTCAGAGCAAGACAGGCAGCTTGGCAAAACATTTTCGATAAGCTAAATGCGTATTTTGGTAAAATGTATAGGCTCATCCTAAGTGCCTTATTACCCCAATCAATCAGATCACATTTCTTTAAATGTGCCTGCTGGCAGTAGGCTTAATGGAAATTAATCATCGAATGAGATCTTGCAAGCGAAAATAATTATATGAACTCTTTCAGAATAGGATAAGTATAAAAACAAGGCCAAAGAGTATAATTGATACGAATTCATAGACACTTATAAGGATATACGTATGTCTACTGAAAGCGCTTATATCATGTAGTATATATGTGTATATGTATGTATATGCAAATCCCTCTTTGATTTCATTGACTGGGACATTGCCAGGGAATATGATGGATTGATTAATCAGCTGGTTAAGCGCCAAGTAGCCTACACTTTTCTTAGCAACTCATAATGCGGCTTTGCCAATGTTTTTTGCATCGCCTATACTGTATAAAAATTTACCTGACGCAAAAAAAACCTCAAGGCTATGCAGTCTGAAGCACAGTAAAAGTTTCAAGTAGCTTTATTGTCAATTTCAATGTAGGTGGTATTGTATTTCCGATTTTCTACCCGACTCGTTTTTATTATATCCAGTCAATATATTTAAAACTATCTCCCACAATAATTTTTGTTCGATTTTCAAACCTGGCTCATACTACTAGCTTTTTCTTAGAATAATCTTTCCTGATTTTTTCTAAGATTGAAACCAATCCGAAATGGGTAAACTAGCAGCCCATTTATATGCTTACGTCAAGAAAGGTTGCCTTGAAACATGCTCGCGGATACGAACAATGAACGAGCACAAAAGGGAGCATCAGCAAATCGCTGATTTACCTGAGCTGAATGAGAACAAGGAGAAAGGATTTGATCATCTACAGCTGCCTGCCTTTATTGTAGCACGTTTTACAAATGGTCGCACATACATGACGGTTGTTTGTAGAGTTAATCTCAGTTATTTTAAAGCAGTTTTAACCATTTTGTAATGAATGGTATTATGCTCATGGCATGACAAACGTAATTATAGCCTAATATAAAAGATAAAGATGAAGAAGACAATAAAGATGAAATATAGCTGCAAGCAGCGATGCGGGTTCCTCCGCAAAATGGCAAAATATTATAAAAATGTACATTGTAGAAGGTCAAGAGTTGGACAACAAGAGAGCAAAACGACTCTGTTGGGCCAACTACAATAGGCTGAATGGTGATTTGAACTCATGAGCATAGGGTTACAAGGCAGCCTCTCTATCCTCTCTATCCTCTCTGCTACACATCAAACTATAAAAAATGTAAGAGTAGAAAGGGCAAAGTATTAGCTTTGTTCAGCTTTGGGACAAAGGTTAAGAAACGGTTGACATTTCAAAGTGGAATTGCATGAAATTGCGCATGGTATTTCATAATTATGTCATCCTGTTTAACTAAACAGATATTCAAATTTAAGACTGCGGCTGGATTCACACCTACAACCTTATACTTTGCAGGTCACTGTCCCAGTCCATTGAGCTATTCTCATGTTCAGTTACTGTATAAAAAAGTAAGGTGTTTCTTCTGTGGTAAGAGTTGTTAGATTCAGCCAAAGTTTAAACAACTCAAATTCAATCATATTTTTTATTGTTGATGGTACTTCAGAGTGATGTCATCTTGAACCCAATAAGGTTTGAAAACCATCAGTCAAAATGATATTTGATTTATTGACACAAAGATATTGAGGCAATGTGGACATTTACATAAATACACCCCTTTCAGACATTTTGAATTACATTTCTCATTCCATTTCACCATGTATAAAACACACCTGCCCGCACACTATCCCCCAATCCATGCCGTTTACCTCCCTCCCAGCACAAGTCAATCCAAAGCAGAAATGCTGTAGCGGACGCATGAATTTACCTCCCGCAATCAAAACACATTGCTCTCAACATTGTTTCCAGAATTTCTCTAAGATGGCTTAGACCGCTTTCCAGAACCACAGTCATCTTACAATGAAGAATAGCCTTATTGGCAAAAGGTCTGTAGCACAGCCCATGATGATCTCCTTGCCGACATAAAATGAAGGCCGACTCTCACTTCCCATTAAACCACACAACATGCACTCTCAGGGTGACCAACAAGATTATTTTAACTAACAAACAACAATATTTGAAACATCTAACTGAACGAACGCAACAACTGAAATCCCTTGCATAGCTGTTGTAACCAAACTATTTACCACAAGTCTTGGCGTTTTTTGACATGCCGCACTGCATGCAGGGTACCCAAGAGCGCTGACGCTGATGATCTAGCTGTGGTCCGACTGTGTGATATGACGAGATGCTACTGACGCGCAAAGGTCCCGGCGTCTCCTGAAATGTAACGCGTCTTTCTGCCTTGAAGCTGCGTGCGCATCATCATCAAGACCCCATGTATAGGTCAAAATAACATCCAAGCTAACAATTTGTAGCCTACTGTGTTATGGTTGTTTGAGTTAAACAACTTACTTAATGAATTTAATGGCTGTTAAATGTCAAATCCAACTATACATTTATAAAAGAGAGTGTCACGACGTGAGGTGGGGTTGGACCCAAATGCAGGGGAGTCCCGAGGCATAGTGAGGAACACAGGTTTAATTCTCAAAACGGGAAACAGACAGGGTACACGCAGGGACAAAGGGTAATGCTAAGACAAAGACTGGACACAAAGCAGGAACCTAAATACACAGAAACAAAGACACAGGTGAACACAATGAAACTAACGACAACTGAACGAGACAGGTGACGACAATGACAGGGAAACACTAGGGCAGGGCAAAAACCAAAAACAATAGGGGGGCACGGCTGTGGCCGTGACAGTACCCCCCTCTCAAGGGACGTCACCCGACGACCCACAAGGCAGGGCAGGGGGTCAGGGCAGGTCCGGGGGACGACCTGGAGGCAGGGCAGAGGGTCGGGGCAGGTCCGGGGGACGATCTGGAGGCAGGGCAGAGGGTCGGGGCAGGTCCGGGGGGCAACCCGGAGGCAGGGCAGAGGGTAGAGGCAGGTCCGGGGGGCGGCCCGGACGCCGGAGCACGGGCACGGGGGCACCTGGGAGCGTGGACGAGGAGGCGCCTGGGAGCGCGGACGAGGGGGCGCCTGGGAGCGCGGACGAGGGGGCGCCTGGGAGCGCGGACGAGGGGGCGCCTGGGAGCGCGGACTAGGGGGCGCATGGGAGCGCGGGCACCGGGGCGCATGGGAGCGCGGACGAGGGGGCGCATGGGAGCGCGGGCACCGGGGCGCATGGGAGCGCGGGCACCGGGGCGCAAGGGAGCGCGGGCACCGGGGCGCAAGGGAGCGCGGGCACCGGGGCGCATGGGAGCGCGGGCACCGGGGCGCATGGGAGCGCGGGCACCGCGGCAGGCAGCAGCCAGAAGTCCTCGGGCGGAGGAGGAGGCCAGAAGTCCTCGGGCGGAGGAGGCGGCGACCAGGAGTCCTCGGGCGGAGGAGGCGGCGACCAGGAGTCCTCGGGCGGAGGAGGCGGCGACCAGGAGTCCTCGGGCGGAGGAGGCGGCGACCAGGAGTCCTCGGGCGGAGGAGGCGGCGACCAGGAGTCCTCGGGCGGAGGAGGCGGCGACCAGGAGTCCTCGCGCGGAGGAGGAGGTGGCCAGGAGTCCTCGGGAGGAGTAGGAGGCAGCCAGGAGTCCTCGGATGGCCTGGCACTGGGCGGCACAACCTCGGGGCGAGGCAGGGGCTCAGGGCAGGAATGAGGCTGGGGCACCGGGCAGGAACGAGGCTGGGGCACTGGGCAGGAACGAGGCTGGGGTACAGGGCAGGAACGAGGCTGGGCTACAGGACAGGAACGAGGCTGGGGCACCGGGCAGGAACGAGGCTGGGGCACTGGGCAGGAACGAGGCTGGGGTACAGGGCAGGAACGAGGCTGGGGCACAGGGCAGGAACGAGGCAGGGGTACAGGGCAGGAACGGGGCTGGGTTCTGGCGGCAGGCGGCTGAAACTCCCTGGCATGAACAGCCTTGGTGGTCTGGGTGCTGGGCGGCGCAACCTTCTTCGTCCGGGCGCAGGGCGGCACAACCTCAGGATGAGGCAGGGGCACAGGGCAGGATCGAGGCAGGGGCCCAGGGCAGGACCAAGGCTGGGGTCGGGGTTCGGGCTGGGGCTGGAGCCAAGGCAGGAACCAGGGCCTAGGGTGGGCCCTCCGCTGTAGGCTTCGTGGACCACCCAAGGCAAGCCTGGTCCCAAGGAAAGGGTTTGGGTGACTCTCCGCTGGGTCCTTATGTGGTCTTAGCATTCTGTCACGACGTGAGGTGGGGTTGGACCCAAATGCAGGGGAGTCCCGAGGCATAGTGAGGAACACAGGTTTAATTCTCAAAACGGGAAACAGACAGGGTACACGCAGGGACAAAGGGTAATGCTAAGACAAAGACTGGACACAAAGCAGGAACCTAAATACACAGAAACAAACAAGACACAGGTGAACACAATGAAACTAACGACAACTGAACGAGACAGGTGACGACAATGACAGGGAAACACTAGGGCAGGGCAAAAACCAAAAACAATAGGGGGGCACGGCTGTGGCCGTGACAGAGAGTTCCAATCAAATCTGAATTATTTTTAAACCTAGAGGTTTAAAAGACAACCTTTGCCTAAACTGACATGCACCAACTCAGAGAACTGAGATTCAACATCCATTTACACATTTAGTCTCTATTTTTTACTCTTACTCTTAAGGCATAACTATGTTTAACTTAATGTCTGCGCCTCTCTGTCACCAACTGTCTCTGGAGTGGGGGGTGGGGGCTTCACAGGGTTTCTACAGGTGTAAACAAGTTAAATGTAAGAATTTTTAAGACCTTTTAATACCCCTTCCAATTGAAATTAAAGACCAAATTTACGATGGAAATACAGATCAAAAGTGTAAATATACAGTAATCTTCCCAAACAATGATGTCTGTTCAATATGAACAGTGTGGTAAAATGACAACAATCGGTCGAGTTTAAGTACATTGACTAAATGTGTGTAATGCGAAATGATAACACAAAAATTGAATTGCTGTCCTAAATTATATGTTTTATTACACAATGGTGGAGCAGAAACTAGCAATTCCATGAATCCCATGGAAACAAAGGCAAATGTGTGAGATGTACTGATGTGGAGCACAAATCATCCAAGAAGCAGTACTTCTCTTGAGTGGTTTTTATTCAGATGACTAATCACTGGATTCAGATCAAAAGTCTATCTAACTTGAACTGGTTTCATTACTTAAGATACTAAAAGTCAGCAGCTTGGCATGCTGGGACATGGAAAGGATTAAACATTTAGACTTTTATCAAAGTACAAAATGCTGGTTTGTCCTTTTTCATCAATATCCCATCAATATCCCTGCAGGCAGGCAGTCAGGAAAGGCCAGCTGGATGAAGCTGTCCTGGGGTCAGGGCTGAAGAGAAGCTGTCCTGATTATGATTCTGTCCAGCTAGAGGGGGGTAGTCCAGCAAGGGATCAGTTTTTCTCTCAGCATCCTCTGTTGAACTCTGTTGAGCAGGCCTCTGCATGACCCTCCAGACCTGTAGAAGTGAAGAAAGGATCCATGTCACTTGTGAAAAATGAAGCTTTTTACATCTACACTTGACATAAACTACAGTTTTGACTGTGAAATGCAGTGGCATTACTTGAGCTTGAATCCAAATGTGTTGGACTGATGGAGACCCGGCCAAGGAAAGTCACTCCAAACATTTGGCTCGATTCCTGGCTCTGGCAAGAGTATTTAACTCTAAACTGGTCAATATACACATCTGACCAAAGACCAGCTCGGACTTTGCCTGTAAACAGTGATTCTGACTGTCAGAGACCTTTAAATAGGCTGACCGAGTGAAACTAGCCTGGCTAACGTAGGTCGCTTTCTCAGGAAAATGACAAATGAAATAGGCTTGTTTTGAAAGATCTTATATACTGGCTATCTTCAGTAGACTCTTCTCTACAAAAAGCAGCCCTCCCTGACGTTGTAGGACTAGAATTGAGTGAATTACGATATCGTTTACACACTGCCAGTGAGTGAGCGAGCCGAGTCTGTTATTGAGGCTAAGTCAAAACAATGTACCCTCGGGACGCAATCTCACTCCACTTGAAAGTTTTCCACAAATCACAAAATAATCAGAGCATCTGGCTACAAGCACAATTCCTACATCTCCTAAAGGCTTCCCTCCTCGAGGTTTGGTAACAAACTCATTTTTGGTGTCGACCGAACTGTAAAATGGTGAACTTATGAACATGACGCGACCAAAACATGGCTGCCGCCTAAGCCCATGCGGTCTCCCTGGCGCATGGGCTTATCACAAAGACTTTCTCGACCCAGATCAAAATTCTGAGCCGACAGGTCTGTGGGGAATTGCTTGTTCTCCTAAAAGCTGCCCTCCTCTACCTTTTTGATGAATCCGCCGAGATGCTACATGATTCAGTAATTACACAGAGGTAAAAAGCTAGCTACCTTTCGAGTTCGGTTTTCCGTCACTTCAAACTCACAATCTAAAGGTCTCAAAGTGCTCAAACCTTCACCATCATTCAAGAGTAGTGTACTTTCACGAACCCAATCAATGATTCTAGCTTAAAATGTGTAAAAATAGGACTTACCGTACGTGGCTGCCTCCAACACGGCTTTCAGGTGATTCCAGTTAAAAACAACAATGGCCGCCAAGTATTCGTAACGGCGAGCTGCGATTGGAAGCGAAATGAGGGTGAGGGTGGGGCTTGGTCAGCACACCATTTCCAGAAAGGATGTGTGTGCGTCTCGCCAAGCTCGCGGGTGTCAGTAGGTTGACTACCTGTTCCTCTTTGCGCTGTATAGCACAGCATTTTCAATATGCGACGTGCGGAACAAGGGGTGAAAATGCTGTGCGACACAACGCAAAGCGGGACAGGTGGTCACCCTAGTGTCAAGGGGCAGGATGAGTCTGTGAGAATTTGGAGCGCGCGCACTGTGGAGCAATTCAATTGAATTCAATCATATATTGACATACCAAGGTGAAATTGTTTATGATACTAGAGATTGATGTCGTCTTGAACCTTATTAGGTTTGAAAAACAATCAGTCAAAATTATATTTGATTTATAAAAAAAAAATATTGAGGCAATTTGGACATTTACATAAATACACTTCTTTCAGCCATTTTGTATTGCATTTCTTATTCCATGTCACCCTATGTAAAGACATGTATTCTACACATCTGGAACTAATTTCAAGTCGATTGGGTCCATGGTTTATGAGTAGAAGGGTTTTGAAGGTTGTACCAAATTTGGACAGTACAGCAAAATCTATCAGGCGGACCTTATGGGTTTTTGAGGCTTTTTTGTTCCCCATGAGAAATAAGGCATGTATACCAATTTTCAGCCATTTTGGAGTAATGGGGCGCTGGGGAAATCACGTAGACTTTGGGCGTGTTTTATAGCGCCACCTATGGGCGCACATGGGCCACTAGCCGTCTGGGAGTAATGAGTGTCCTGTTGTATCATTGGGCCAAATTGGAAAAAATCGGGTCCAGGACTTTTTGAGCTATTGGGCCATTTAGCAGAAAAATATATAATAAGAAGAAATATAGCTGCAAGCAGCGATGCGGGTTCCTCCTCAAAATATCATAAAAATGTACAATGTAGAAGCAAAACGATTTCACGTTTTGCCAACAACAATAGGCTGAATGGGGATTTGAACTCATAAGCATAAGGTTACAAGTCAGTCTCTCTATCCTCTCTGCCACACACCAACTGTTGGGAACCATGAGTGATGTCTGAGTAGGGAGGACAAACCCGTTTGAGAGTTTTTCCTGAAATACGTTTTATTAGTTATTCCTGGGGAAATTATGGAAGTAAATGACATATTCACGACATATATACGATACTAAAATATGTGTGCACAATAATATCAACAATATTTGCTAAATGTAGAGGTAAATCCTTAAATTCTAGTCTTAGCCTATGATGAATTCCAGATAAGAAAACGGTTCATGAATGCGTGAATTGCCCCTGGCACTTTAGTGGAGTTAAGAAGAAAAGATAGGCCTACCTTATCATTGAACGTTTTTCTACTCCCTGTCACATAACCTAGTTCTTTAAGGATTTGACAGTAGCCTACATCAAAAATGACATGTCCATTTATTCTACGTTATACAATTTTCTTTTAAATAGGGGTGCACATATATGGCCAATTAGCCAGTGCAACAACACTACAAATATCTTAATCGTTGCATAGCACACCCCAATAATTGCCGTGTTTGTCTTCCTTAATGTCCTTAATGCCTAATGGGTGTGCTATGCAACGAGTAAGATATGTGTAGTGTTGTTGCATTAGGCATTAAGGAAGACAAACACGGCAATTTGTCAACAAGTGAGGAATACTGGTAAAAATCCAAGTGTTGTATTGTCAACTTTAGCGAATGGATTGTATGTAATCTTGCTAGATAGTTAGCTAACGCTAGCTAGCCAGTGACTTCTGACGTTCCTTGTTATTGTCATTCAGTCAAAACATTAGTTCAGCTGTACCAATATTTGCGTCATTTTCGATGTGTCATGGCATTTTGGTGAATTCCGTTTTGTGTCTAATTTTGTTCAGGGAGATTGATTGCTTAAAACGAGTGAATATGTACGGTGGCCCTGAAGTGCAAATCACACCCACTAATATGAGTACACTTCTAAGATGGTTGTTTGCCAGGCATCAACAGAACAGAAGACTAAAAAAACATTATTTGCAGGCGATGAGGGAGTGAATGTGACCGTGCACCGTGTGTGCACTGTTGAACAGGGGGGCGAGGCCGGAGCGTAGTTCAGCATAGACTTGATATTTTCTCAGGGATTTTGTTCTTTATTTAATGTTTATTCATCGTTGTGATCGTTGTTGTGTTTATTTGAAAGAAATGCAGTCTTGCAGGGCAAAATAAAGTTTGAAAGTTGCAATTCCGTTTTTGAGCAAAAGCGTTTTAAACTTTTAGAACTCTTCTTTTTTTTTGGGGGGGGGGGGGGACGCCACGAGTGAAGCTCGCCTAGAGCGCCAAATGTGCTAGGACCGCCCCTGCGTCCACCTGCTATGCCACAAAAAAAGAGTTACTTGAACCGCAAGCTCTTTCCCTCGGTTATCCTGCAGGGCATTTGTGACAACAGTGGAAAGTTCATTGACGTGTACATTGGCAACACAGGTTCTGTCCACGATGCCCTTGTCCTGCGGAGATCTCCAATGTTTAAGGAGTCCCTTTATCCCCCGGCTGGTTATTTCCTCCTTGGAGATGGTGGATATCCATGCCTGCAGAATCCTGTGGCTGTCGTCACTCCGTTTCGACAACCTACCCTTACGGAAGGAAAATATATTGCAGTATATTGGAAAATATCATGTGATATATTAGGCAATATATGTCCATATATGGGATTTAATATTTATATTGTACGGAAATACATGGGATAATATATTGATGATAAATATATTACTAATATATTATAAACTATAATATATATTCATGTAATATATTGCAATAAATTGCAGAATACACCAATGATTGCCGTTTTCCATATATTGCAACATATTCAACATGAATATATAATATGTGTTTATATATCCCAAAATATATGCAATTTTATATCTATAAATACCACCATAATGTATTCCAATTTATATGGGAAAATGTATTGGTAATATATGTAAAGATATAGTGTCAAATGTATGTTTAATATATGGTAGAATATATTTGAATTATATGTAAAAAATATAGCTGCAAGCAGCAATGGCGAATTCCTCCTGCAAAATATTGTAAAATTGACATAATAGATAGTTACACCAGGAATACACAGAAAACCAAAAACTGTTTTTGTAAAAAAAAAAAAATGCCTATGTCTGGAGTTGAACCTGGAACCCTTTGTTTACCAGCACAACCTCTCATCCAATTGAGCCATTCCAAGATCTAGACTTTGCAGTGTTCAGTTACTGAATAATAAAATAAGACATTTCTCCTATGGCAATCATAGTCACATTTGGTCCAAGCTCAAACAGCTCAAATTCAGTCATATTTTCACATATTAAGGTGAAACTTTGCAGGGTACTTCAGGCGGAAGTCACCTTAAAGTCTATTCCTGACGGGAATCCTAATTATATGGAAAGATATACATGAAATAAATGTACAGATATGTGTTCAATATATTGTGGAATATATTTGAAGTATAGGTAAAATTATATGGATTTTTTTTTTAAATATATAATGACAATGATCGCTTCCAGCAAACTTCTTTTGAATTAGCCATTTCCCCCCAAATAAATGTCAATCTTACGGTATTTACTTTTTTGGGGGCACATTTTCAGTAAGCAGGTGGTACTGTTTGAATAGGGATTCCATTCGCAATATTGCCGTTGACAACCTTCTTAGAATACCTTCTAGATGGCTGAGCGGTTAGGGAATCAGGCTATTAATCAGAAGGTGCCGGTTCGATTCCCGGAACCGCAAAAAATGAAGCTGTGTCCTTGGGCAAGGCAATTCACCCTACTTGCCTCGGGGTATGTCCCCTGTACTTACTGTAACTTACCTGTAAATCACTCTGGATAAGATTGTCTGCTAAAGGAGTAAATGTAAATATCACCATAAATGTCTGTACATTGTATGGGCATGTTCTCATTTATATACACATGCATTGTACAATATATCTTTCCATATAATTTTACATATATTTAAAATGAATTCTACCATATATGAGGCATACGTGTGACACTATATCTTTTCATATATTACCCATACATTTTCCCATATAAAGCAGGATATAAATTGCATATATTTTGGGATATATAACCACATATATTATATATTAATGTTCCATATATTGCAATATATGGAAAACGGCAATCATTGCTGTATTCTGAAATATATTGCAATATATTACATGAATATATATTATAGTTTATAATATATTAGTAATATATTTATCATCAATACATTATCCCATGTATTTCCATACATTATATATTGGTCAATGTAATGGAAAATAATATATTAAAATGTATTTCAAATCATATGTTGGTAAATATATTTTCTTTCTGTAAAATAGAAAGCTGGAAGAGATATTTACTGGACCTAAATCCAAAGTTGCCAACACATCCACAAACACATAAACAACACAGTAAATAACAACACTACCAACTAATGTAACTGTATACAATTTCTACACCATTATGTATATACCAGGACGTGTTGAGGCCCGGTTCAACAGCCACCATGTCAAAGCGAGGTGCATAATTGAGCGCACTTTCGGCATGCTGAAAACTTGCTGGAGATCCATCTTTCTGAGGGTTCTGGAAGTGCGTCCTCTGTTTGTCCCCAAGGTGGTTGCTGCCTGCTGCAATCTCCACAACCTTTGTCTCTCTGTGGACGACATCTCAGAGGTGGACCATCCTCAGCATGAGGAAGAGGGTGACAATCCGGAGGACTGTGCAGATGAGTTGTCTGGCAACAACCTCCGGGCTAAACTGGCTGCACACCTTTCTGCTCCTACAAAACTCCATGCATATCTGCAGGAGCATGATTACTTTTAGGGGATACAAACTGTGCTAGGTAGGGTGAGGGGTAAACTTTGAATGTGTCATATTTTTTATTATTTCTATAGCCTATTGAATTATTTTTTTTAGTTTCTTTACGTTATATTGAACTTTTTTGTAAATTACTGCATTTTATAAACGTATTTTTTATGCCAATTTTATTTTGAGACTCTTGGCATTGCTGTGTGTTCCCTTCTCAGCAATAAACAACATGTTCTGTCAGTGCTGAATGTAGGAGATTATTAACAGGCTTGTCATAGTAATCATAAACCTTACTAATCAGATTGTTTTAAAAATATTTTCTCAACAGATTTCTCAAAAAGTGAGAGGAACTTTTCGCTTCTGGCAGCTGCTGCCCTCTCCCTCTCCTCTTCCCTTTGAAGAGCCTAACTCTCTCTCTCCTCTTCTTTCTCCGCCTGCATTTTCCAGGAGTTCACCTGACCTCTTCCTTGCTGCTGGCCTGGCTCTCTCCCTGGCAGGGGCAGAGGAGGCCACAACACCACCTGCAGTGGACGTCAGGTTTGCAGCAACTACGGAGTGCTGCATCCATGGTTGCATACCACTGCCAGGTGGTAGCAGTGACCCCCCCCTGCCTCCACCCCTTTCCCTGATGGTGGGTCCCTCGGAACCTTTAGGCAAAAGTCCAACAACTAAGTTGCAGAGTTTCTAGGACCTTAGACCTTTGTATTTATACATTTTAAATATGAAATCATAAGATTTTATATTCTAAAATATTACTATTATTTTTAAATAATAAAAGCACTAAGCTTGTCACAAATTGCCTGATATGTGGAAGTTCTAAAACAACAATTGGGTGTTGGAAATGGTACAACACTTAAATAAGAAACAACACATCTGACTTTACACCTTACAAATTACCTTGTATTTTTCTTTCAAGTTGTTCAATTTTTTCTTAGCTTGTTTTTTTGTCATTTGGAACTCTGCCTGATTCACAAAGGCTCTGGGGAAAACAAAGTGGAAGTCACATCAACAGTTCAATTCACATGGAAATTATGAATGGAAACTGAAATATGAAACTCTTCCCTCTCTAAGAGCAATTCAGAGAAACTGATCAATACTAAGCAAGTCTATCTATAATCAACTATTTTGTTTATTTGTAAAAACTACTGAACAAAAACTAGTGAAAGAGAAACTAAAATGCGGCTTGATGCAACAGGGACAGAAGTTGATGCAGAAATATTCAGCGAACTCGTTGGACAAGGCAATGTGGTGCTGACAGTATTCTCAGATCAGGGTGAGATATCAAGGCAGGTATAATTAAGCACTTTACACCTTACATAATATAATTTGCATTTTTTCTATTCCTTTAGATTTCTCTGATATCTCCTTGTCTTCAGCTTCTGAAACGTCTGACTCAAGCTTCAGCTCAAGTGCATCAACTATAACCTTAGATAATGTCCCTAGCAAGAGACAAAGAATTGAGGATGCACGTGACGCTGTGTCTGCTAAACAGGTTTCTTAATCCTTTTACATTTTTTCTCTCTAGAAAAGTCTCAAGAAAAGCTGTTTGTCACCATGTTTTGTATTCTAATGTTTTTGTTAATTAGTTGATTGAAGCTGTGCTAAGAGGCAAGTCTGGGGGTGAAGAAGTACTACAGGAGTACCAAACAACAGAAACCCTAACAGATGCTGCAAGAAGAAAAATGGTTAACATCCTGGTGGCTCACATGAATGACAATCATGGGTATGTTTGTTTCACATTGTTATATTTGTGCCAAATAACTGCATGGCCATTGCATACATTTACTAATTTAATATCTCCTCTCAGGCACTGCCCCAATAAAGCAATCAGAGAAGATTATGCACGTGGGATAGTGATGTTGTTCCCTTCCCTCAAGGATCCATATTCCAAGAAAGGCTATGTAATAGGCATTATTATTGTTAACTCTCATGTCATGTTGTGACACAAAATTGTGTGGACAACATTGATATTTGAATTCTGTGAGATTTCACATGAGCCTGGTATGACAATGCATTTATTTTTTTCAATTTCAGGAACACTTCTATGATGCTGCAAGCAACACAGGATACATTTCTTGGCGTCTGAAAACAGTCCAGAGGAACATTCGTCGAGGATCTGCAGTGCCACCAAATAGCCCAATTGACTTTTCTCCAGGGGGCCCAAATTTCCAAAGGACTGTTAATGTTGAAAGGCAGCTTGATGGTGATGCTTGCAAAGAGGCCATGTCTTTGCTCAACCATACCACAGACAATTCCCTGATTTTCCAGATGATGAGAGAGACCTTTCAGCACCTTTCAGTCAGAAGCTTGTTAATGACCCAGGCAGAAGTGTTGATATCCTCTCCAGCTTCCCAAGATTCCTGGATACAAAAGGATTGGTAAGTTTGGGATGAGATGTTTAGAATGGCTTGAAATGTGAAAGTATTTCCTGAAGTAGTAGTAGTAGTAGTTTAATATCTTCTTTCTTAAAGGTGGACCAAGACTTCACGCTCCTATTTGATGACGACACATCCACCAGGCTTCTTCAGAAATGGGATTTGTTCTTCAAGCCAAATGTCATAAAAGAGGCTAAGCGGCTCACCTCAACACCAGAGTTGCGTTGCTTGTTGCAGTCAGCAGAAAGTCCCCCAGGAAGTGATCTTGATGAGGCGACCAGTGAGTTGTTATAATTTTTTTATTTTAATACATTTGCTATAATTGCAGTTAAACTATAACTGCAATAATATTTCATTTGTTTATTCTGTGTATCTCTGAAAGTTTTGAATGATTTTTTTTTTGACAATGATTTTTTGAATGAATGTGACTAATAGATCGATGACAGATCTCATAATGCCTCCCTGTTTTCATTGAAACTTGTTTTCAGTTAATTCTTGTGTTCAATCTTTGTCCTCAGCCTACGACCAAGAAATGGCTTCCCTGTTGTTGCTGTTACATCTCCTTCCGCCACCTCCAGGGGGACTGAAGTCTCCAAAACCAGCAGGGTCGGCAGCGTACCTCCTCTTTGCTGTTGGGCGTCAGAAGAGCAAGATTGAGAGCTTCTACAACTCAATGGATAAGCGTCTCATCCCATGCAAGGCAAACCGCTCCCTCGGGGCATGTGATTAACTTTTCAAAGCACATTTTGTGTTTAATTTGTCTTACGATGTGGCACTTGTGAATTTTTACACATTCCTGCAGACAACAGTGTATAACATTGATGTGGGGAAAATGAAGGAGTCACCCAGAGTTAAAGACTTGAGAGCGAGACTGCTTAACCAGCCACTAGTACTCTCACCCTGTGAGTAAGAAGCTATAACAATGTTGACCTGTTTCATGTGTCAGAAAAATTATCCCAGCAGTCAACAGTTGATTTCACATTTAAGGGTTGAACATGGTTACTATCCTGGACCCAAGTTCAAATTGTTTTGTTCTCAGCAAGGCTGTAGGCATCAGTTCCTAACATATACAGGTTTTCGGAAGCATCTTAATAGTGTTCATAGTAATGTTCAGCAAACTTCAACTGTTGCATGTTCATCTATTGAGCCAGTTGCAACTTCATCTCAGGCACATGCTTTGGAGGATACATTTAATCCACAAAACCAATGTAGCTCTTCCAGTGTTTCTTCTGAGAGCAATGATTCAGGACTTACTAAAGATCCAACTAAAGAAATGTGTGCATCCATCGTGGCCAAATTACAGGGGAGTGGGATCTCCAACAGTTTGGTATCCTCTATTGTAGGAGATTTGGAAGAACTAACAAGTGAGATTCGCTCACAAGCAAAGCATACAGCCATTTCTGCTTTACCTATAACTGACCCCAACATATCTGTGATAAATGAATCTTTTGAAGATTATGAAAACCCGTTCACAAATCTAAACACCGAATGGAAACGAAATAAATACTTCCACCAAAAATGGGGAGTTGTCGAGCCAGTTGAAATGACACTGGGAGTGAGATTTGACAACAGGTGAAATCCAAAATCAGGTACTTATGATCAAGTACCTGTGAAAGATACTTTTATATATGTGCCGATTTTAGAAACATTGAAGTTCATGTGCAGAAATCCAGACATTTGTGTTTTGATAAAGAAAGAGTTTAGATCAGAGCCGGACACTTATACAGATTTTTTCGATGGAAGTTATTTTAAAAGCCACCCTTTATTTTCAGCTAAAAGACATTCATTACAAATCCAACTTTATTATGACGATTTTGAAACAGCCAATCCTCTTGGCTCCAAACGTGGCATTCACAAAATTGGTGCTCTATATTTTGTTGTAAGAAATTTGCCCCCAAAATGTAATTCTGTTTTGATGAACATTCATTTAGTATCACTTTTTCACACACACTTTTCGTGGAAAAGATATGTTTGAAATGCATTGCCAGTCTCTCCAGGAAAACCCACAATTGAAGTCACTTTATGGTTTGAAAAAAAGATCAACACTTAATTCATTGAAGTATTTCCATGTTTGTAATAACTATTCATTTGATATCATGCATGATCTTCTTGAGGGTGAGGTTCAGTATGAGATCAAATTGCTTTTTGGATATCTCACACAACACTTTATGTCAGAACAGGACTTGCTTTCCAGGATTTATGGTTTTGATTATGGATTTGTAGAACAAAAAAATCGTCCTACAAAGATTATTTTGGAGAGTGTTGGCAATGGCATTGGTTTGAATTCTATTCAGACATTGTGTCTTGTGAAAAACATCCCACTGTTGTTTGGTGATATTATTCCTGCAGGTAACAAAAACTGGAATTTGTTACTGTTGTTACTTCAAATAATGAACATAGTTTTTTCACCTTCTCTCACTCTAGGTATGACAATATATTTAAAGCATTTGATTGTTGACCACCACAAACTATTTTAGCACTTGTATCCACATAGAAACTTGATACCAAAGCATCATTTTATGATCCATTACCCATCTTCTATAAGGAAAATTGGCCCCTTATTATATACGTGGTGTATGAGGTTTGAGGCCAAACACAAGCTGTTTAAAAATTGTATAAAAAATGTCAAAAACAACCAAATCACTTGCTAAAAAGCATCAGTTGGCCATCGCTCATCACTGGGAAACTTTCACCCTCAAACAAAATGAGTATGGGCCAATTAAATATTTTATCCTCAGAGATGAGAATGTCGTCAACAATGAAATGCTTGAAACAATCTTGTCAAAAGATTTTTCTCAACTAGTTGGGTTAAAGTTGATGGTGTAGAGTATAAAGCTGGACTAGTTATTTGCAGTGCAATGGAAGAAGACATGCCATTATTTTGTCAAATAAGTTATGTACTTTTGGTTGAAGATCACTTTTTTTTTTTGACAAACAAGCTATTTACAGAGAAATTTGATGACCATCATCATGCATTCAGAGTATTACACAGTGCGGAAAGGTTTCTACTAAAAATGTCTGAGCTTAAATTTCATAAACTGTTTGATATTCAAAATTCATACACATTTCAGATGAACGTATGTACATTATACCTTCATTCACAATGTTTTAATTCAACTGACTGCAAGGGAGAAACGGCACAAATAAATGTTTTTGACAAGGATTGTCTATTCTGATTCATTCTTATTAATATACTAAAATTAATTTATTCAATATTATTAAAAAAATTATTTTAACATTTTTTCAGTGTAGATAATTGACACTTTAGGGAGTGAAATTAACACAAATAGTAAAAAAAAAATTACTCGGACCAGTGTTGGTTGTCTAATCCCTTAGTGTTACTTTAACTCTGCTTTGTGAGTTAAAAAAGGAACTCTGGCAGAGTGTTAAATGTTTAACTATTTTGAAAGTGTTAATTTAACTCTGGAGAAAAATTTAACTCTCAAAAAGTGTTGAAATCAACTCTGTGAGAGTTGATTCAACACTGGACTTTTTGCTGTGTAGCAGGTGCCTGTTTCCCACCTGCTACGAAATGTACATCATACCTCAACTACAATGGCTAGGATGACTTTTTTGTATTTAAGTGAACCTGTTATATTTGCAAAAGTTATAATCTTTATATTCTCTACTCACTCCCATCCAGATTTGGAAGAGTTCCTCTTCCCTGTGAAGAGAGACTCATTCGCCCCCCTCCACTCGATGAGGGCTGTAATATCATCAGCAGTCCCTGAATAAAATATTTAACTGAAGATAAGAATTTGATCGATATTACATTTGAAAAGGGAGACTAAACTACAAAAACTAGATACAAAGCTAAAAAATGGTCCCTCTACCTGTAATTTTACGTTTTCTGTTGCCCTTACTAACTTACAGTACCTACAGTAATGTTAACTAGTGTCTGCACTGCACTGAGATGCTAGCTAGGTTATCGAAAAGTCGGAGCAAATTTTTACCGTTTACCGTTTCATCAATAAAATAAGAACATTTTCAGCGACTACACCTATACCTATTTCTCAACACATTTGAATGCAGATGCTGATTTACACGTACCGTTCATACAAATTAACTTGACAAAAGATTGAGTCATCCAAAGTTATTGAGCTAGCTACATGCTATGGTAGCCTTCGGCAGTTCTGTTAGCTCAACAGCCTGCTAAACATCGTTCTCAACCATTGAAGTGCTAGCGCCGTCCCAGCTAATCAGGGACGGCACTCTGAACACACAGCATCGCCGTCCGTCCATCCATGCAAACATCAGCAGCCATCGCCGTCATTCTATGGACGTCCATATGGACGGCTATGACGCCGTCCATGATCTATGCTCCCCCTAGCGACGGACGTCCCTGCTAATCCATCGCCGTCCAAAACATATGCTCCCTCTATGGACGGCACTCTGAACAGCATCGCCGTCCGTCCATCCATGCAAAGATCAGCAGCCATCGCCGTCAGTCTATGGACGTCCATATGGACGGCCATGACGCTCTCAGAGATTTAGCTCCTACTGGATTTCAACCAAGCGTTGAGTTTTGTCCGGTTGTAAGTACACCCGCGAACGGCACACGTTGTTCCCAAGCTTTTTAAAGACATAATATTAACTAGCAACAAAGAGTATAGAAGAAATATAAGTTCTTTATTAGCAACAGCAGCGATGTGATTAGCCTCCACCGGAAGTACTCCACCGAAAGTATCTCCCACAAACGTTTACCCAGCAACCACCCCAGCACTGGGTTGCACCAGCTATGCGTAAATTCAAACGTAGCCTAGTTTGAACGTATCTACTAATTTAGGTCGGAGTTTACGCGCTACTAACATTTAAGCGTTGCACCAACTTAAAAAGTTCCAACGTAATCATATGTTACAACTTAAATCTTACACCTAGCCCTTTGTGGGTGTAAAGTCCTCCGTAAAATAACGGTTGGAATGGCGCATCGTTTTGAAAGGTGGGATCATTTGGAGGACGAGGAGGAGATGATAATAATGCCTGTTTTGCGTCGGCAACATGTTCTTCGCGATAGGTTACACACCTTAGACATATATGACGACTTTGATTTATACTCGCGCTTTCGTTTTCCAAGAGTGAAGATACAGAAAATTACTGATCTGCTAGCTGCAGATTTGCAGCACAACTCCGACAGAAACGGGGCCCTAAGTCCGTCCTTACAAGTGTGCCTGGCATTACGCTATTTCGCTACGGGCTCATTTCAAAACTTGGTTGGGGATTCAATTCAAGTGCATACATCTACAGTATGTAGAGCCATTAGAAAAGTCGCACTATCATTGTGTAAGCGCTTGAACAATTATGTAAAGTTTCCAACTCAACCTGAGCCACAAAACACGACCCGTCAGAAACTCCATCAGATAACCGGTTTCCCTGACATACTTGGCTGTGTAGATGGCACCCACATCAGAATTAAGGGACCCAAAGAAAACGAGAATGACTTTGTGAACAGGAAGGGATACCACTCGATCAACACACAGATTGTATTTGATGCTGACCTTGTAATTACAAATTCAGTGATCAAATGGCCAGGGGCAAAGCATGACAGCTTCATCCTCAAGCAATCTAGCCTTTGGAGAGATTTTGAGGCTGGACGATACCCCGGGAGGTTGCTATGAGATTCAGGGTATCCCTTGAGAAAATGGCTTATGACCCCATACCTAAACCCAGCAAGTGTCAGTGAGCAGCGCTACAATTCAGCACACACCAAGACCAGAAATGTGGTAGAGCGGTGCATAGGTGTTCTGAAGAACCGATGGGCCTGTTTGCACAGAGGTATTCAGCTATATTTTATTCTAACTTCATTGCCTACTTTATTTGAAGCACTGCAGGCTCTGGATCCTCACATAGCCTTTTATGTCCCCAAATGAATACCTACATGCCTTCCTTTTGTCATAGGCATCTTGATGGAGCCTGATAGAGCTGCCGCTGTAGCTGGTGCCTGCATTGTTCTACACAACTTGGCAATGATGTGGAAAGCACCACTGGTGGAGGAAAGAAATGCAGATGATAGGGGTGACATAGACATTCCCTTCGGTGAGGACAACCTACCAACTGAGGCAACCACTGTCAGGGCCTATCTTACTACATCCTACTTTGGATGAGCTGCTAATAAATAACCTCCCATGGGCATGAACAAAAACTGTATGTTGCAATAAATGTATTAGGTATAGGCCTACTGCAAAACAAGAACACGATAGCTAAAAAATAATTCTCCAAATATTTGAAATAAGAAACTGCACAAATAAATAATAATTATCAATAAAAAAATATAATAGAAATAGTAAAATATTATTATTTATCCATTTATTCTGCCCTAATTAGAGTTGTCTGAATGCTATGGCTCATTTGAAAGTGTGATGACGTATCCCTTTGTTTTAAGATCTTCTTTTATTGTAAATATTTCTATGTTAAATTTGATATTTTCAAGCTCAATTTTTTCTTTTTCCGCTTGTATCTTTTCTGTTTGCTGTTTGAGCTTTTAAATTTCCGCTTTAAAGAGTTGACATCTCAGTGTGTCAATATTTTCCTCTGTGCTAGGAGTAGGAGGCCTTCTGTTGCTTTTAGCACGCTTGGCTGCTGGTGGTAGGTGGGTGTTGGAGCCATCCTGAGGTGTCTCAAGCAGACATGTTTCTGCAGGTGGGGAGAGAGGTTGTTCGGCTGTATGAGGGGGAGGTGGTGGTGGTGTTGGTGCGAGGGCTGTTGCTGGGAGAGATTTTGGGGAAACTGGTGCCGGAGCATCGTCTGCTGTTCCACTCTCAACCCCACATGAAATCCCAATTACTAAGGGGGAGTCCTCACCAACAATGTCCAATACAAGAGAGGAATATGGTCCCATGTCTGGCTTTGGACCACCTTCTGTTGGGACATTTCGTGGAAAGTCCTCAACGGTTTGCATCTTTAAATCACTCCATTTTTTTCTAACTTCCTTGACATCCCTGTGCTCCACTCCTTTCGAATTGATGGTGTCTGTGATGTCCTCCCATATTTGTTGTTTCACTTTATTTGTTACAAAGGTGTTACATTTGGATTCTAATGGTCCTTTGTTTAGTTTTTATTTTGAAAGTAGGATGAGGATTTCTTCATGGGTAAAGTTTTTCTTTCTTGGCCTACGGTCAGACATTGCCAAATTCCTGAAACAGTAAAAACTAATGTGTTTACAGCATAAAACTGTTATTAAACTAGATTAAATAAGGTAACTTGACTAACGTAACATTTTGATGGTAACATTATTTTGTTGAAGAGCCATTTTGCACTAGATAGCAAACTTTAAACAATTCTAATTGATAGTCTAACAGTTTGCCAGTGTAGGCCATCATTATGTTTTTGTTATAATGTTACAATTTCGCATGCCCAGTAATAGAATACAGTAACTACAGCAGGCTACTACTAGTACAGCTAGCTACATCTAGTTATCACCTAACAATGTTTCCTAGTTGACGTAGTGTAGATAACTTTTTTTGTTTGTTTCCTGATTATCATTTTGCCGTTAGCCTCTTGTAGATGCGTAGCTAAGTGTTCAAACTGATAGATTGGCACGAGAGACATGTTTGAAGTACACGTTCTTGCCTACAAAAACTGTCACGGTCACATTAAAAACAACCGTAAACACAATGAATGACAACACAAGTACTTTATTTCCGAGAAGATCACTGCATAAATGGAAGAGTGCCTAACACGGATGTACGTTAAGTTACATCGTTAGCTTGCACTAAGTTAGCTGAGTAGCTAGTCTATGAAACCCACCTAGCGTTATCATTTGTCAGCTGTTTTCATAATATATTTTTTGACAACATGGTATAACACTGCATCAAGAATAGTGCTCATCACTGAAAGATAAAACGTCACTTTCCACTACATTATTTAGGATAGTGTCGACTTTACACCAGTGTACCTAAGATGAAACGTACGTATCCGTGGTGCAACCAAACATCCTCTCAGCTTTAGTATCAAACTAACTAGTTAAAACGTATCGGTTAGTATGGACTTTGCACCCTAGACTAAGAAAGAGCTTACGCACAGCTGGTGCAACAGGCTGCAGGAAACTTGTGGATAGCTCGAGCAAGTCACATCACAGAATGACACACAAACGAAAATATCCGTTCGGAATTTAGACGTTATGGCCAATGAATGACGTTCTGGAACCCCCCAAAAGTTTAAAACATGATGTCATATCATAACCAACCAGGGTCCCGAATGTCCCCCGATATTTTTAAACAATGTCGTATCATAACCAACCGTCTCCAAATGTTTTTACATTTACATGCATTTAGCAGACGCTTTTATCCAAAGCGACTTCCAAGAGAGAGCTTTACAAAAGAGCATAGGTCACTGATCATAACAACGAGGTAGTCCCAATAGTCAGGCGGCTTAGGACCAGATTTGAGAAAGATGGGGACACGGCGAACAAAAGCACCACATTTTTTCCACAGGTTATCCATCATCATACCTTTCAATTTTGAGGGGGTTCCACTTAATCAAGATGGTGGATGGCGGCCATCTGGATTTACAAAACGTCTTATGCTAATAAGAAAAATGCTAATAAATCCGCTTCCAAGCCACTTTGAAGGTCAATCTTGGTGTCAAAATATACATTTTATTGGTCAATGAATGCAATTAAGGTATTGAGAATATCATGAGATAATTATTTATGCCAAAAATATATTCATATATTCATTCTGGACACAATATAAAGTTATACTGAACTTTAATGATACACGAACAGGGGAAACAGTGGTGCACCGAAAATAAAAAAACCCTTCCCTAAAATAATTTCCCTTTGTGATAAAAAAAATCATTTAATCTAATCCTTACAGCAGGTATGCTCACTGCAGCTCCCCCCTGGATTTTCATTTACCTTCCCCCCTCCCAAAAGCAACCCTCCTTTCTTACAAGTTTGTATTCAGTTGATGTCACATTTGCAACTGCAAAGACCGGTGCAATTTCACTGTGCTTTTTTGCATGAGCACCTTGCCGCACAGTCCTTTGTACAACTGCATTTGATCAGTTCACTGCAGGCTTTTGATGCGATTGGCAGAGTGCTCCACACAGGAAGCCAGGCCTGGCTGACTCCATCGAGTGTCCATCCCCATCCTTCAGGGCTGGGTATTGGCTGCTGGGTTTTTTCAGATGTTGACCAGATCCCAGACTGGTAAGTGACTCGTTTCACGTGTTGTATCAGTGCTCCTTGGGTTGGTGGAATATGTTCCATTGCTTTGGTCTTCTGGCAGAACAACTCTCTTCATTGACCGATTCCAAGTCACTTGTCTTGTCATAAAGGACAACAGTGTAGCGCTCCAGACATTGAAAGTGTTGGGCATCTGTGGTCACAGGAGTGTGCGGATTTGCTGCTATGTAGTTGAAGGCCTGGGTGACCTCTGGGTAGGAGTCCCAAGCAATCCATGCTGATTTCTTCCCCTTCCCGCAGAATGCTGAGGTTGTGTCACAGCCTGTGTAGCAGTGGAAGACTGGAAGAGCGGTTGACTTGTCTTTGCCCAGTGCATGGCTGATGGTGTTTATATGCAGATGGGTGTATTTCTTGCCAGTGCCAAAAGCAATCCAGATGTTTGCAGCTGGATACTGGGTGAGCAGGGCATGGAACTTACCAATGAGAATAATGACAACATCTGTATCCACGGTGCGCACCAAGCAGGTAGAAGAGCCATGCTCCAGGGCATCAAGCAGGTGGATCAGTATCCTGGTGTCGGCCTCTTCATGGTTGCATGGCAGCATGGAGTGGCTGCTGTCTGTGCCGACCACTCTGGTTCCAGATGTAATGAAGACTAGGCTTCCCCTCTGGCCACACGGTGGACTCAATCTTCCCTGAAAGAAAGGTGAAGAGTTCCTCCTTGTTCTTAGGGTCATGTAGGAAATCTGGCCAATTCCCCGGCAGCTTGTTTTGACCAGACACCTTCCGTCGTATCCCTTTGCCTCGCTTCTCCCTGGTTGACTCTTTTATACTGCTGGGGAGGTAAGTATCCCAGACGACGTCAACTCTTTCAGAGGTCCCCAAGTGTTTCATGATGTGGGGAATAAAGACACAGCTGGCATTTTCATCAAACGTGGTGATGTTGGTAGGGGACAGGAAGTGGACCACAGCAGCTCCGTCAAGTACTTTCACATCAAAAGTAACAGGAGGTTCCTGTTGTGTCTTCTGTGTTAGGACGTTTAGCAGATCTGACTTCTTTCCCAGCCGTAGTTTCCCTCTGTCGGATAGAGAAGGAGGGTATGGATGATTTTCATGCTCAAAGAAGGTGCTCAGGTCCCCCTCTCTGTGTTGAGTGGCTATGTATCATCGAGAGAAGAGTGCCATATCATCCTTCAACATTGAGATCTGCCCTGCCTGCTTGCTCTTGGTCTTGGGTGTTGGGCATCTGAAGAGCGGCAGTGAGTTATTTTTGATGGGCTCATGGATGGAGTGTGTGCGGTCCACTATCACTGTCTTATGGTACTAGTTGTACTGATCCCTGCCCACTGATTCCACAGTGCGGTGTTGACCACAGACCCGTCAATCACATTCCGTTTGTCCAGCGTAAGTAGCTCTGGGGTATCGTCTAGGAACGGATTGCTCATCCCACTGATGGTGGTCACCAGAGTGAGGGCTTCGCCTTTGAATATCTTCTGTGTGGACAGTCCTTCTTCGTGGTGTTGTTGTTTCTTGCCTTCTTCTGAGATATCCCTTACGGAAAGAAAATATATTGCAGTATATTGGAAAATATGATGTGATAAATTAGGCAATATATGTCCATATATGGGATTTAATAATTATATTGTACGGAAATACATGGGATAATATATTGATGATAAATATATGACTAATATATTACAAACTATAATGTATATTCATGTAATATATTGCAATACATTGCAGAATACAGCAATGATTGCTGTTTTCCATATATTGCAACATATTCAACATGAATATATGATATGTGTTTATATATCCCAAAATATATGCAATTTTAAATCTATAAGTACCACCATAATGTATTCTGATTTATATGGGAAAATGTATTGGTAATATATGTAAAGATATAGTGTCAAATGTATGTTTAATATATGGTAGAATATATTTGGATTATATGTAAAAAAAAATATAGCTGTAAGCAGCATTGGCGAATTCCTCCTTCAAAATTGCTAAATATTGTAAAATTGAGATAATAGATAGTTACATCGGGATTACCCAGAAAACTAGAAACTGTTTTGTAAAAAAAAAAAAAAAAATCATATGTCTGGAGTTGAATCTGGAACCCTTCGGTTACCAGCACAACCTCTCATCCAATTGAGCCATTCCAAGGTCTACACTTTGCAGTGTTCAGTTACTGAATAATAAAATAAGACGTTTCTCCTGTGGCAATCATAGTCACATTTGGTCCGAGCTCAAACAGCTCCAATTCAGTCATATTTTCACAGTGGAAACAAGTTATGTTATCATTTCAAATGATATGTAGTCAATCTGTTGAAAACAGTGTTGTGTAGACACAATAAATTTATTTGCATTAACATAATTGATTTGAATTGAAGGCAAAGCAAGGCTAGTTTAAAGTTTTTTACAATCGATATGACAATTTTTTGGCTTTTCAAAACATTCCTTGTTCCGAATACCGGAATTGCGTTGTGCCATGATATGGATTTTGCCATATCATGGATATCACAATATATTAATAAATGTATTAGTAAAGTGTTTCTAGCAATCTCTTTCACCACCTAAAAGCCATGCATGTGAGCAAAAATTAATCTACCAGAATGTGTTTAACAAATCCAATGCCAGGTTGGTTATTATTGTGAAATGTATGGTTATTGTAGGCCAACAGAATCGAGTATTTAGCCATGTAATAATTGTTTATAGCTAGAGCTAACTCTACAAATATTTAACAGTTTTTTAGCAATCCCATTAACGTAGCCTACTGTTGAACGCGTAGGCTACTGAGAAGTAGTGATGTGTCGTTCGTGAACGATTCGTTAATTTTGAACAAATACTTACAAGGACTTGGGAGTAACGAGTCCTCTCAAAGAGTGATTCGTTAATTTTCTCGTGGCCGCGCATCGGGACTGTTGCATAGGCTCGTCGAAGTAAACAGAAATGATTCGTTTATTTCCTGACTCGGTCTTCGGGTACGAGTCTTTGGATCATTTTTAACGTGACCTGCATAGGCTCTGTACTGGTAGCTAGAGGAAACGAACAATTCGTTCATTTCCCGACTCGGTCTTTCTACGAGTCTTCGGATAATTTTTCACGTGTCCTGCATAGGCTCTGTACTGGTAGCTAGAGGAAATGAACAATTCATTCGTTTGGCGACTCGGTCTTTCTACGAATCTTTGGATAATTTTTCAGGTGACCTGCATAGGCTCTGTACTGGTGGTTAGAGGAAACAAACAATTCATTCATTTCCAGATTCGGTCTTTCTACGAGTCTTTGGATCATTTTTTCGCGTGACCGCATTGTATTTTTTAGTAGAGGAAACTGTTTCCTCATTCCCTTTCTCGTAAGCAAGTAAGACGTGAATGATATTCGCTCAAGTCATCATACTGACTGGTTTTGTTATTTTTACTTTACATTTACACTTACAGTTTAGTGCAGTGTAATTGTTTGCTGTGATCATTAAATGCTAGTGTGTTAATAAATGACCAAATCATAAAAACTGTCATCGTACATTATTTTAATGCAGGAATTTCTTTTGAAATAGTATCTGCTGGTGCACATGTCATGGACTAACCTACATGAGAATATGATAAGTATTTGCAGTGGATGTATAGCCCCCTCCCCCCCCGTTGAAATGAACGAATGACTCGAAAAAGGATTCTTACATTTTATTGAATGAAATTTAAAGAACCGAATCAGTAAAATGATCCTTCCCATCACTACTGAGAAGTTGATCTTCGGTGGCAATTAAACGCTGCAAATGTTTTAAAATTCTACTCATATGACAGTGACACACCGGAGTTACCCAATCCAAATCCGTCCGAGTGCGGTAGATTAGCCGCTGCAGTGCGGATTGCATTATCATGACATTTTAAGAATAACTAATTTATCGTGATAAATACCGATACTGCCAGTGTTTACGAATTATACCGTGATAAACATTTTAGGCCATACCGCCCAGCCCTACAACACACCTACCACACAGAATTGGCAAAACTGTTAATCTCATGCTCAAAATCACACATTGTAAACTAAACTCAAACACTCATTTTCATAACATAAAAATACACTAACAATAGGCCTACACCATGGGGGTATTTCAGGTAGCGGGTTTAGAGAAAACTTTGAGTTGTTTAACCCTGAAAAGCGGCTTACTCAAAGGTTTTCGTTCCAGAGATGTAACTAAACCTTACTCCTTGAAACTAACCTGCTCGCTAGCAGGTTTTCCATGCCAAACTCTGCGTTTCTACCGATCCCTTCCCACTTTCTTAGTCTTATAGCGTTGGCAGACACGGCCTATCATTTCCTAGTTCAGCCGAGCGATCTTGAACAAAATGTAATTTGCTTAGTTATACGCCGGGAGACAATTTTAAGACTGCGGTTTGATGTACTTCCCTGATGAATACCTAAGTTAACGTTGCCGTTTCCTGTCACAATCTGTAATTTATTTTAGCAACATTCTCAGCCCTTCATCGCTAGTGTTACTCGCTGTGGACTTGACCAAATGCCTTTTGGTAATTGAAATTGTATTTGGTCTTCTTCATTGCCTACAAATAAAATCTAACAATGAGTAGCCTATTTCAATCGGCTATTGTTCCTACAATTTACATGATGTACCGTCCTGTAACTGTTGTTTCAGCAAATCTATTTCAACATTGTTGTGGGTCAATATATTGGCCAAACAACCGAAACTAATTCCCCTATGATTTGAAGGAAGATGGGAAACTGAACAGTGTATTAAAATTAACCAAATAATGCCAATACCATTGGAATTACAGTTATTTGACTCTTTGGGTTAAATCAGAGCAAGAATGGTCATATTAAGGTTAAATAATATAATCATTTTATCATATTGCAAATGAATGCAATCAATGAAGTTAACTCTTATGCCTACTCTACCATGATTATTGTAAACCAGAGATATAAAGCATGAGGTGAGGAAGAAGGAGTAGGACAAGCCAGAGCTGAGGAGAAGGTCTCAGGAGATCAATAATCCACAGAACAATGCTTCACAATTCCTTTTATACCCAAGAACAAGTACAATCACACCAGAATTTTGACCCTTACTTGTCAACATGTCTAGCAGTGCTACAGTAAGTTACACAGATGTGAGAGCCTTCAAGTTGAGACTCCATCGAGTAACTCCATATTTTACCATAAGAGAGGTGGGGGCAGGTTGATAGCCTTACAAGATCAGCCTTTATTCTTCTGCCCTAAGTACAACATCTCTTGGTCAAAATAGAAATTCAGCAAATTCAACAATTAATATTAATGTAGGTAGGTTATTGTTCCTACACTGCAAAAAATGCCCCTCTAGAAATAAGCCTAATATTCCCAAATCTAGTCAAATTATCTTGTATTGAGCAAAAAAATCTGCCAATGGGGTAAGAAAAATTTGCTAGGTTAGAATTCTTAAAACTAGCAAAAAAGTCTAGCCACTGAAAAATCTGAATGTGCCTTAAAACTAGACAAAAAGGCTAGAATTCAAGCAAACTGATCTTAATTACAAGCTATAAAATCATATTTATTTGAGACAGAGTAACTTAAACTAAGCATTTTATTCTCTTAATTGAGCTCACAATTGGAATTTATATCTTGAAATAAGATTAATAACTAGCATAAATAATCTTAAAATAAGCTTTTTATTCTCTTAATTGAGCTGACAATTAGAATTTATATCTTAAAATAAGATTAATAACTAGCATAAATAATCTTAAAATAAGCATTTTATTCTCTTAATTGAGCTGACAATTATAATTTATATCTTGAAATAAGATTAATAACTATCATACATAATCTTAGAATAAGCATTTAATTCTCTTAATTGAGCTGACTAAGAATTTATACATTGAATTAAGGTTAATAACTAGCCAAAAAAGTTTAAAACATGACACAATATCTTAAAACAGCACAATAAAAACAAGTTAATTAATCTCAAATTAAGGCACCAGAAGCATCTTGTCTTTAGCATTTCTTTCTTTATTAAGAGATGTTTTAATCAACGCTTCAACATAATTTGAAAGGTTTTTCTTTCTTAACATGCACTGCATCCATTAATCCACTCCCTGAGTCAATGAGTACAGGACCAAGATTTTCATAGTCACATAGACCAAATAAATGAAAAATATGCAGGTATTCAAGCAGCAGAACAGTTAAATAATTTCTTCTTAAAACAAAAAAACACTTCCATTCCAGCTGCTAGTTAGAATATTTGAAATGACAGCATTAACACGTATCTTTCTCAAAAAAAGAAAAAAACTAACATTTTCTCAGTGACGCACTTACCCAATGACATCAACAAACACATGGCTAATGGGTCTGCCTCTCAAACTTTTTTTTTTTTTTTTTTTAGAGATATCAATTACTCAAGGAAGGACCTCCACTCGGCAATGGCTTTTTTGTAGGAAGCAGTTGAATCTTGTTCATGCAGGGAGTCCTGGAGAACCTCAGTTTGCAATACTGAGAGCATGGTGGAAATGAACTTTGGATAAGTGAGGTGCAGGCAATAGTAATACCCCAAGAGGTAGAGCAGGCCTTCATCCAACTTCTTCCTGTCAAAGGTGGTCACTGGTGTGTTTCCAATGGCGATCATGCAGTTCTCCTCACAGACGAGTATAACTGGACAAGACAGGGGTCGCTTGCTCAAGTATGCATCAGGGTCCTCTGAAGCCTAGATGACAAGAGTGGAAGTTTAGGAAATCACAAGTAACACAAACTTAGTGCTGGACTGGGATACTTCCCAAAAAATGCATACCGCTCAAAACCAACATGAAAACAAAGTTAGGTTCCCTCAGGTTTCCTCCCTTGTTTTGTTGTTAAACTGTATGTAAAATGAGCAGGGACTTTAAAGGAGAATTCCGGTCGATTTCAACGCGTCTCTGTTGAAGAAGTGCCTTGCCCAAGGACACAACGTCATTTGGCACGTGCGGGAATCGAACCAGCAACCTTCTGATTAATAGTTCGATTCCCTAACCGCTCAGCCATCTGACTCCCACTTCACATGGGTAGGCACTTGTAATGACATTTCGTAGATATTAAGAGGCTATAAGCACGTTTAAAACTTGCCCTGTTTCAGCGTCCTGGGTGCAAACTTTAGCAGGAGGATAACACGGTGTAGGCAACACCGATTATTTTAGTTTTTTCCCTACTAACAACACTCCAAATTTACAAACAACAGAGCTACGTGTTGAAATCAACAGGAATTCTCCTTTAAATCAGCTACTTCACGTAACATTATTCTAAGGTACCTTCTATGTGCTGGATTAGGTTGGATTAGGTTATCTAGCAAATAAATCCACTGACGGTGACATTATTGTTCATATTTTGGCACAAAGTTGAGTGGTGAGTTTAGTTCCAAAGACTCTTTCTGTGAGATAAAGGACACATTATACCCTGGACACTATCCATTATATCCAAAGGTTAATGAGTAATCGTGTTGAATAATCGTGATTTCAATATTGACCAAAATAATCATGACACATTTCTTTTTCCATAATTGAGCAGCCCTAACCTGATATGCATGAGTAACTGAAACAACTGAAAAATTAAATGCTTTGTCTCACCTTAAGGACATGGAAAACAGCCTCGCTGCTTGCACCTAGCTTCTTAGGTGGCAAAGTGCTGGATGGAAAGAGCAGTGGCAGGACTCTGAACACAGCAGTGGCATGTTCCACTATTTTGACAGAAAGCACAACACAAGGCAGTATGAGTAACTACTCATCAGATCTCAAAATATAAACTTGGACAAATCAAGGTATACAGTGATCTCACCTCCATCCAATGTTTTAGGGGGTTTCATCACTTTTTTCATCGCCCCATAAAATTGGACCTTTGAATAAAAGTCGTTCCATCTAGTCTTCATCTCTGAGACGTAGTGGGCATTGTTTGGCTGTATTATCCTTTGCAACTCATCCAAGACCTGAAAGACATTAAAAAACAGGTGTCAATAATTTCCATTGCTGGTCCAACATTTTTATGACTGATGTCTCTTCAAATAAGACCTAATGGTGATAATAGAATGCCTTTATTGTCACTATACAAATGTACATTGAGATTAAAAGCAACTCCTTTTCCAGTGCCAACATATACGTAGAGAAAATATAACAACATGGAATTAAATAGTGAAGTAAGTGGTGGTGGTAAGGTGCACAGTTGAGACACTATAAAATATAAGTATGGTTTTATATATAGTGTGATATGCAGTGTGGGTTATTGCACATTTGAATATTGCCCAATAGTGGTGAACATAAGTAGTAGATATGTTAAAGGACCCTAGTAGCCCCAAATATGTACTAAAAGCTACAAAAAGGTTTAGAGGGGATTCACTTACGTGATCCAAGTCTTTGAAACAAGAATATGCCTCCAGAATCTTGCTGGGTCGGTCTTGCTCCTTTAGAGTGTCAGAGGTTATAAACCGTCTTCTCGACTCAAACTCCAAGTTCAGCAAATGGGTTAGTGAAGCTTTGTTTGGCTTCTTGGACCGGCACATCTCTTGCAGTGTCTTGTAGTGCCTTGCCTGGGTTTTCTGGCTGTCCAAGATGTCACCGGAACCACCTGAAGGAATAAAAGGATGACGGTGGGGTTAGAGGTGTAAAACAACATTAGGTTTCCAAATAAAGTAGGAGGAACATAGCAGGCAACAGGACTCAGTCATTCTCTGTAACTTTTTGTTACAGTATTGCATTGTTAGAATACTAACATCCCTGGACTAATACTTTTGCCTATTTTTTTGTTGTTGTTGCACATTTAGCATATAAATCTCTCCCACACATGTCAGTAATCAAAAATGAATCGGGACAACTTGAGACTAGCTGTTACTTCTCACAAAAACTAATGTAAACAAAGTGTATTAAGTTTAATACATACATTCATCACTGCTATCCAGGTGTTGCACTGGGGTGCTGGCTCTGACTGGGGACCGTTGAAGAATGACCGTAGAAGCACTTGAATCCCCGTCGTAGTCACTAGTTGATATTTCGTCTAATTCCCGCCGTTGTTTCTTTGCAGGAGGAACGCCCTTCTTTGGGCTTTTTACATTCGATAGCCTCTTCATGAGCTTTTTGGCCACATGCTCCTGCCGGTTAAAAACAGTAAACATTTAAATATGACATATGACAATGTTTTCACAATAAAAATAAAACCACAATCAAAAGGGGAGGTAAAAAAAAAAACTTACCCAGTCTTTTACCATTGGATAATACTCCACCAATCGCTTTGCCATGGCATTGACCTCTGGTTTGGTGGGGTATCTGGCATCTTCTGTGGCTCTTGCAATTGAGATCATATTACACATAGTGTTTCTTATGAGCCGGCAGAAGAGCTCCTTAGATAAATCCACAATGTTCTCAGTCCCCATCCGTTTCTGCTCGAAGTAGGAGCGTCGCACCTGTTCAAGTTCACTGTCTGTGTAAACTATGAATTCTGGGCTGGACATAACCACAAACTTAGAAGTGTTGGGCACTTCTTGTGAAAGACCACTGCCTCCAGTCGCTGATGGCTGTGGTTGTTCCGCAGCAGTCTCCACCTAAAATACATTCACAATTACATATTTCATAGGATAACTTTCTGTCATTATGTATTCCCAAACTATTTATATTTTGCTCTGTAATAATCATATGGCCCAGCCAAAATGTAAAACCCCTGTGCAATACCTGAACAAAAAGATCATGCTAAATTTAGGTTAAATATGGACTTACTATTGTTACACTGACTGGTCAAACCTTTTTTTTTTTTTTTTTTACCAAAGAATTAGCTAAAATAAATACATTTTAAAATGAAACGATTTGTAAATTGATGGTATCACATAGGCCTATGGATGCACTTCACCTCATCTTAACTTAATGTGCATAACTTTGAACTGACCATTTCATCTTTATTTACAACAAGCCATATAGCCCGCCGCCTGTGAAAGTTTTCAGGACCAGGAAACAGATCCTTGATTTCGTCCCGAGAAAGGGAAGGCAGCAAGTCTTCTCCAATCTTGCCAGCTATAGAAAAAAATACAGTTAGTGCCAAGACACTGAGCCAATCAAATATAGACAAGTTAGTTTTGTGAGTTTGAGACAATTAGAGACAGTTAGAGAACGTTAGACAAAGTTAGTTATATATATATATATATATATATATATATATATATGTGAATATGTAACAACTTTGCACTGAGTTTATCGTCTCAAACAGTTCGAAAATATTTGGACTTATGTGTATTGTTACATGAAAGCCATCACTCCTGTGTTCGATACCACGCTATCTGACTTGCAGGATGGCAATAATTCCGTTCAACTACGAGCATCCTTAAAATCACAATGTGGAATTAGCTGTAAGACTGTTGGTTATGCCATACTCGTAGCTGCCACTAGATGTCGCTATTGAGTAAAGGTTTCGAGCGTTTCAAAGACCCCGACTCCAATGTTTCAATTGTCTCGGTGTTTCGAAAAGCCTCGATTTGCCCATAACTAGTTAACAGTTAGAATTTGGTTAATTTTCTTAGTTAAACGTAATGCACTAAAATGGCATCAAAATAATGTTGAATGATAAAATGCACAATATTAACTGTAACGCTAGATCAGGGGTGTCAAACTCATTTCGCATCGTGGGCCACATACGGCCTAGGGAGATGTCAAGTGGGCCGGACCATTAAAATTATACCATACTCTGCTATAAATAACCAAAATATCATGTCTTTCTTCTGTGTTATCTAGTTTAATTGATATAAAGACCATATCGTATAAAGTCCGTCCAACCGCTTTAACAAGTAATGATCTCTTCGGTGGTGTAGTTGGTTAAAGCGTTGTACGATTACATATTGTTAATGCGAATCTGGGATCCCAAGTTCGCGCCCCAGTCCAGTGAATCTCGTACGATATTCTTTAACTTTTACTGTGAGAAAATGACATAATTCTAAAGGCCTACGGATGTATCACAACATTTTAATGTGTGAGCACTAATATCAGATCAAAATGAACACATGTAGCCTTAATTAAATATTGAATAACGTAGGGTAGTCTACCGTCGGAGACAACCACTACGCCTCATTCAGCCAGTTTAAACGGCTGCTAGATGACGCTGTTCATTTTCAAAGCGCCGATAGTTCGGCTCTTTGGGCCGGCACAATCCGGAAGAAACCATCAAAGCTTCACAAGGCATCGTTCGCCCATCCCTAGTAGAGACCAAGGTATTAATTGATACCGTCTGCTGTTTTCAGTCTGTCTCAGTGATGCGGCTTGTCTTCTACTCTGATGGAAAGAGTGCGCCCCTTAGCGGATAATCCATGAATTGCAGCGAATTAAAAATATTAATTCCATGTCTTTTATGCATTTGTTCCACTTTCAAATTATCCTGCGGGCCTGATCGAACCTCCTTGGGGGCCGGTTCCGGCCCGCGGGCCGTATGTTTGACACCCCTGCGCTAGATACTGTAGACTCACGGTGTTCCGTGCACAACTTTTACTCACGGTGTTCCGTACACGTCACCTAAAACACCCCAGCCAATAAAAAATACTCCCTGGCATAATGTGTAATCGATACTGTTGCAAAGCTAATTTTCTCCCGCTCCCAGCAAAGTCAAATTGACATCAGTTGGACTTCTGCTGGCAACCAGAACACAGTAAGTAGCGAAGCTCCCCCTACCGTTGAATAAAAATGGTGCCGGGAGAGGAATTTGCATAGCAATTAGCTAGGCGGAGCCATATCTCCGTAAGGGAAATTGCTCTCTAAGCCTTGTTTTATCAACTAACAAATGTTTAAATTAAACAAAAACATATTAAAGTATGTTTTGACGTATCATTTCATACAATTTGTTGTTTTAAAATGACTTGTTACAGTCTTGATTACGCTATGTTTTAATGCTAGAGTCACCGGAGGAAAATTGACTGTCATGACGCGTCTCTTTGAGTGAAACTAATATAAATGTCTTGTTATTTATTGAATTACGTCAAACTGATCGTATTTTATTTAACGCTAAAGTATTCCTTTACAATCGTTATCGAAACTACCCAATTAGACAATTTATTTTTAAAAAATTACCTCAGGAAACCTTAACTGTCATGTTGTGTCTTATGCAGCCGCAACCTAAAATAATAGGACTGAACAATATTGTTTAAACGTGATATTTCTCTTACTTCAAATACAATTACTGAACAGTTATTACTGATGCTATAGTCAACATTATTTAATATATTATGAAATAGAAAACAGGTGCAGTAGGGTCTACTACTGTGTGGCGCTCCCTTTGACTCCAGTGGTGGCACTCCTGCTTTGTCAGGACGGGGTTCAAATCCCTGTGGTGTCTTTTGCCTTTATTAGTAGACTTAGCATGATCAATATATGATCATCAATATACTGTATTGTAGCCTAACCGTGGCACACCAGCCAAAACAATATCTAGAAGAACTCGAGCTTCATCTATTATGCCACAAATGATAACGCAAATTATCTGCCTGTTTCTACAGTCATGACATCAAAACAGGCAAAGAGGAGGAGAACCTACACCCCTCAGGAGATGGAGGTAAGGGTGGCAAAGGTGAGTGGGGGGAGGAGTGTGAGGGAAGTGGCCAGGGAATCTGGCATGCCTGCCACAACCCTCCAGGATTGGGTGACTGGTAAGTACACCCATGGGCCCCACACCAACCTGGCCATCACTCCGGATGAGGAGGAGGAGCTCATCAGGTACTCCTTGTGGATGGCAGACCATGGGTGGCCATTGAGCCGGGCCACCATCAAGGTCTACGTGCTGGAGATGGTCAGAGCCTCAGGGAGGGCATCTCTGGTCAATCTGGAGCGGGGCCTGAGTGACAACTGGTGGTCACGGTTCCGGGCTCGCCATCCGGAGCTGTCTACCAGGATCCCCAGCCAAATAGACAGGGCCAGGGTGTTTGCGGCCACCGAGGAAGCCATCGATGGGTTTTTTGAGCTGTATGAGCCGATCTTCCACCAGCACGGCTTCCACACAACACCTCATCTGGTATTTAATGCCGATGAGACGGGGTTTGGGGACAAACCGAAGTCCAGGGAGTGGGTGCTGGCGCCTAAGGGCAAGAAGCACGTCTACCGGCAGCAGGTGACCACCCGGGAGCACATCACTGTGCACTACTGCATCAGTGCTGCAGGGGCAGACATCCCCCCATTCGTCATCTTCACTGGTTGCCTCCCGAGTGCTCCATATGCCCTGGAAGGTCCCCCTGGTGCCATCTATGGAAGGTCAGAGAAGGGGTACATGGACAGTGGCCTGTGGCTGAAGTGGCTAGGCCACTTCATCAAACATGCCCCGCCAGAGAGGCCTCTGCTCCTTGTGGTGGACCAGGCGGAGCCACATAAGAACAGGGAAGCCATCCG